>NW_022196136.1:1036671-1291401 GCF_008641045.1 Pistacia vera | reverse complement strand
TAATTTAAGGAAGAATGTCGCATGAATTATACCTGATTGTTTTCAAGATGGTTTGTTTAAGTAGTAAAACTGCTGAGTCTAAAATTGGTTAACCCTGAAGGAGGATTTGATGACATTGAAGATGTTTAGTATTGAGAATTCTGAAGTTGCTACTGTAAAGTTGGTTAGAGCCAGGGAGGATTTACAGGCTTTGTAATTCCAACTCAGAATAGAAAGGAAATGAGAAATCAACAACATTGAAGCACGGATACTGGAAGTCTATGGCTTGTTTCCATATCGTGTATTCTTATCCTTGTTTTCGAATCAAATGTGTCTAAATTGTGCCTAAAATCAATTTATACATAGCCTAAAACCAATTTTTCATTCACGGCAGTTTACACAAACCATTTTTTTGAAATAAACTCCATTTATCTTTATCAATGGCAGAACACTTCTATTCATAATCACACAAACCAGTCCCACCAGATTGACTGGATTTTATCTCATCAACTCAACTCCATTCAACACATTCATCCAACCAAAAACAAAAATTTCAAAAAAAAAACTTGAAAAAGGAAAGTGTTTAATTACCAAGACGAAGAAGAAGCGTAGAGAGTCCAGAAGAAAAACACCGCGAAGACGAAGAAGACGCAGATGGAAGACGAAGAAGATGGTAATGGCTGCCTCGGTGTTAAAAAATTTTGAAACTTCCCCCAAATGTTTTAACTTAAAACGCGAAATTTTTTTTTTTTTTAAAATTTTTAATAATATTATGGACGGCCATCCATAATTAATGGACGCCCGTCCACAATTAATGGACGGCCGTCCACAAGTTAGGGACGACCGTCTAGTGTTTAAAAAATATTTTTTTTAAGAATTAATTTTGGACGGGCGTCCAAAAATTACGGACGCCCGTCCAAAATTAAGGGACAGCCGTCCACAATTGGTGGACGGGCGTCCCCATAGAAATTTTTTTTTTTTCATATTTGGGTGAAGGACGGGCGTCCATTATTTGTGGATGCCCGTCCAAAATTAATGGACGGCCGTCCATAATGGATGGACGGCCGTCCCTAAGCTTTTACAAATTATTTTATTTTATTTTAATAGGGACGGGCGTCCATATTATATGGACGGCCATCCCTCGCATATGGACCGTCCCTAAACTTTTACAAACTTTTTTATTTTATTTTAATAGGGACGGGCGTCCATATTATATGGGTGGCCATCCCTCGTATATGGACGCCCGTCCATATCCCAAATTTGATGAACAGCCGTTCACTAGAAAAAAATTATAAAAAAATGGGAGAACGCGTTCCACGTCAGCCGGTACAAAAATTCGATGCAAAAATTTCGGTGTTCGTAGTGTTATTGATCAATTATTCCCTTCATACTTAGTAACTGCCCCTACTTTAAAAATAAAAAAAATGAAATGGCAGAGACGTGAATGTAGAAAATCTTCAAAAAGTCTTTACTATTGGTGGCGGTGGCCAACCTAAGCCAACGTGGCTTCCCATGAAAACATTACATGTGTAGAATTAGCTCATTATAAATTTTTTTTTTCAAAAGCCTTTAATTTTCCGTTTTCTAATAAAATTAAATAATAAAAATTAATTTATAATCCAATCTCATAAATTTTTTATCACAATTTTGATATAATAATTCATAAGTCATAATTAGTCATATCTTATCAATTACGAGTTATCTAATTATAAATTATTACATCGAAATAATGAAAAAAAAATTGTAAGATTGAATTATAAGGATAGTATTACACAAAATTAAAAATAAAAATTTAATAATAAGTTATAGGTGGTTCATCCATTAATTATAATTTCAAGTTCCAACTTTTTTTTTTTTTAATTGGAAATAATAGTATAACTATTAAGATTAAACTTATATATATATATATATATATATATATATATAATCTCTTGAAATTTGTTTTTTTTTCTTTTATGTTTCACACCAAACACTTATTTCGACATTTCTAGGTATGGCATGTGGCCATCCCTTGTTCACAACTCACAAGTGGATAGTTTCTTCTTCTTCTTCTTTTTTTATTTTTTTATTTTTTTTTATTTTTTCTCTAAATCTTATATTTTAAAAAACTCTTAAGAATTATTCTAACTGTTGTTAGCCCTGCAAACCAGGATGTGGTTGCAACAGTGAAAAAGAAATCACGTTTATTAGTTTACAGAACTTGGTTACATGCCAGGAATTAAGAGAACTTTCAAGAAGCAAAATAATTTTTAATATAATAATATTTGATATTATTAATAATAATAATATCCTGACCACGAATTCCTCATTCAAACAAGATGACTCGTGGATATTAATCTTTGGTATTTAATTATTATTGAAATTTTGTATACTCAATTAAACCTTAAACAAACAAACAAATTATATGGCACTCTTTGAAGAACGTGTTAAGTGAGAATATAGGATAAGAGTTAACAATTAGGTAGAATTAATGTAGAATATTTAATATAATAAAACCCTTTTAAATATATATATATATATATATATATTAAAAAAAAAGGTGACTATTTGAGACGCAACAATAATACTCACTCAAATAATCAAAATTTTGGTTTTAAGCCCACACACCAAGACAACGCAGTTTAAAAGAGTAAACGTCTTTCCCATCTAAATAGCTTAATGACATTTTTTCACCCATAAACTTTTAAAATATTATTTTATTATCTAAATTTATATTCTGTTTTTAATTTTTATATCGTTACGATCACATACCACTATCATTCTCTTCCACAATCATCACTCACCAAAACCAATCAAGCCTTACTCCTGCTGGCCCTATCAATAGCCAACAATCGAACGATTAAGGTTTAAGCAGTCGCCTCTCTCAATTCAAATTCCAATTAATCCCAACCACAAAAATCTAACATTTTACCACCAAAAGACTCATCGGTCTTCCCTCTTTAAAAGCCCTAACAGTTTAGATCGAGTTTACTTTTCTGTTTGTCGTCGGAATATAAATTTAAGTAGTAAAATAGTATTTTAAAAGCATGCGAATAAGAACATGTCATTAAGCCATTATTTGCGTGGGAAAAAGTTGTTAACTCCAATTTAAAAACACAAACTTGAAAAGGGTATAAATAAGACATAAAAACTTAGAGGGTGTTACATTCTATGGGGTCAATAATGCACATTTTTTAAACTATAAGGGGTTGAAAGGAAATTACACATTGCAAAACCTAGCTCTAACATATTTAAACCCTATTTCATCTCCATTTCATCCTCATTGTTCAAATCACAGGCCGCCTCCTCTTCTCTTTAGTCTCTCCCTGTATTCTCTGTGATCTCTCTTAATTCTTCTCCATTTTTATTTATTTGTTTTTTTCTTTGCAAAAGGCATGATAATGATGGGAGACGTAAAGTCGTTGAATGGTCGGTCTAGTTTTTTGGGATCTTTTAATTCATTTCATTTATTACGGATTGAAGAAGAAAAAGAAGACTGGGTCTGGTAGGTTTGTCGCAGTCTTGGAGTCATAAGAAGTGAATAAAGTTTGTAATTATATTATTATTATTATTATTATTCATTATTTTTTTTTGTATTACATTAATTTTAATTATACAAATTTACCTTTATAAATAGTAACAATTTTTTTTTTTATGATTAGAGATGTCTATACCAGTTTCACGCATACTTCAATTAATCTCTCGAGATATTAAAATTATCAACCGAGTAAGAATTCTGATGATCACTTTATATATATATATATCTTATGATAAGAAATACTTTCGTGAGTTGATCTTACCACATTGTAGGTCTTCATATATGTGAGGAAACGGTCTATTGAAATAGTGTCATATGTAGGTCTCTCATCAGGTTAATTAAATGAGATAGTAAAACCATCTCATATTAATATTTTACTGCTTCCTGGGATAATTTTCTTATCATTAAAATGCTACATCATTTTTCTCCTCCTTGATATTGCATCCTTATCATGTAGATTAAAAAAAAAAAAAAAAAAAACCAAATATTCATATCCCAAAAGGCCAAAAGTTATACTAAAACTCTTACTTAAGTAACGTGTAATCTTATGTGATATTGAAATATAAAATGAAGTCATAATTTGGTAAATGATATGATAAAACCGAACAAATTGGTACATCAATGTTATATATATATATATATATATATATATATAGAAGAATGTTATTCTTCTCGATAATTATGCATAAAATCTCACCCGATGTGCAATCATAGGGGTTACCACATAAGAAAACACACCATCCAAATGTAATTTTTAAGGTATTTTTGAGAGGTATTTGAAATAATTTAAAATCTTCATGCATAAATAACGTCTTTGCTAACCAGACAATTGGCATATTTTTCAAGGCCCCCATATCATCACTTTCCAACTTTTCTTCTCGGTTTCACTAAATTTGCTTAAGAGAAGTGTTATTACCAATCTCTTCAACTCCACTAACCAATTGTAGAATCAAATAAAGCCATTAATTACAATGAACTACAACATGCTAGAAAAGGATCCCAAAAATTAAACGTCACATGTATGTGTTAATTTAACAAATCTATTATTTGAAGTCAGTCGGTGGTGGAGCAGCTGATATTGACTGGCCTGCTTTTAATTAAAAACTAACTTCATCACTAAATTTAATTCTGCATCACTATTGGTCTAGCAGTGAATGTTAAGGTCTCACTTATGTGGATTCCTGTGTTTTAATCTTATCTAAAAAACTAGTGTAAGGCCCGCACGTTGTACGGGTATAACGTGTGGGTATGTTTATAGCTTACATTTCAAGTACTATTGATTTTTATATAATATAGTGTTGTTTATAAGAATGGCTTAGATATCATGTTTGTTTGAAAAATTGAATGTTTTAATTGGTTGATACCTATTACAGAGTTATATGCATTATATAAGTAGAAAACGATCCACTGAATTTCCTTATTATGTCAGTTACAGATTATATAATATACTGACATAATTAAGATATTATACAATATAAAGACTGTATTAGAACTAACAAAAATAAAAGATTACAAAATATTTAAACAGTTTATATTGAAGTTAATTTAATGTTGAATTGATAATTAAAACAATAAATAATTAAGAAATTAAGAATAGCAATTTGATGCCCATGCATTGATTAATTACTTAATTTATATATATATATATTTTTTTTAGTAATTAGTGTTTGAATCAGTTTGCTTATACCTCAACTAATTAATTATGAAAAAATGCTAATGATTACTATTGTATTTATTAAAGAAAAATAGAGTACATCATACAAAATTAATTAATTAATTTGAAATAAAATTTCGAAATATTTGATTTATTAAATCTTGAAGTAAATTTTATTTAATATATTTTAATTATAAAACAAACGTGGACAATGTTTTATCTTTTTCTTATGTAAAATGAAGTCAAAATCGTTCATTCATTTGGTGGCTATGATTCAAGTGAGTTGCCTTCAATGTATATGACCAAAAATTGAATCCCTATCTTTAAGTTTGATTTCTTTTCACTTTACCCCTTCACACACAAAAAACAATTAGAGTGAGTGGTATCTTTTCCCATGCCGTGATTGATGGCAAAGCAAAGCAATCACAACAAAATTCTTGCTAACACGCCTTTGAGTTTTGATCTCTTTAGCTTTAACCCATTTTTGGAAGGTAACGCACTCCACACCACATGCTTCTTCTTCTCCAACCGCCATACCAGCTGCTCCTTCACAGCCAAAAGTCTACAAAAAAAAAAAAAAAAAAAAAAAAAAAAAAAGTTTTCATGAAGCGATGGTCAGAACTCAAAAAGATGCCCATGAAAGAAAATAAAGAAAGCTACGAAACAAAATTACACAAACACACACATATATATAAAGAAATTAACAAACTAACATGTTCATAAATCTGACAGGAGCAACCTAAGGAAGAACTGCAAAAGCAAAAATGAGAAAAAGGGGGAAGATTCCTTTTTTTCTCTTGAAATTATGAGGCAATCAAACACTCTGCATATAGTTTTTGTCAATAGAACTAAAAAAGTAGATGTGAACTGGCACAGAAGGCCAGCAAAAATATGCATAAGATATCCCAGAATAGAGGGGTGCGCTTTAGAACTCTCGGATGTTATAATAGAAATCAAATTCCAATATACAATTAGTCACCTACCAATGATGGAACTGCACCAGAAAGCAGAAATTAAATATTTAAAAAAAGGAAGCACAGAAAGCAAATAAAAGCATTCAAATATATAACTCATTAACCCTGAAGAAAAACCCAAATTTAGAAAATGTAACATTCAATCCATAGAAGTAAAATGACCCAGAGGAATAATCCATCACTGTAATCCAAAACATTCTTTTTATGTAAAACATGCTAAAAGACAGCCAGCATTAAGTCAAGTGGAAATTCAAAAATTCCTCTAGCTACCTGCATTATTAGGAGCAGTCAAACCTATAGGCCCTGCAGAAGCTGAGGGATGAGGGACAGGGGATGGATTTGCCATCCATCCAGCAAGAGAAGTCGAAAGAACAGCAAGAGTAGGCTGAAATGGCTGGAAGAATACAATTTAAAGTTAAATTTCCAAACAGTCAGAGTCCAAGTTAGCTCAATTACCTAAAACCTTCAAATTTTTTACTAAAACCATGAGCACTCACCTCCAGACTTTGGAACAGAACCCATTAAAGGATTGGTAACGGGAGACAGGCTTGAGCACCCTTTGGCTGTCCACAACTGTAGTCTACAAATAGGGTCTTTATGTTGGGATTAGGCCTTGGATTCTTACATAGCTGATGCTGCTAATTTAAACTGCAATTCAAATGCTAATAAAAGTGAACATCTTCAATTAAAACCAATAAACAAAATCATAAAGATAGACACACAAGAAAGAAAAGAACTTCTCGAGGACCTCTGGCTAATTAGTGTCCGTAGCCTTGAATTCTTCAAGGTAGGAAATTGAAGCTTATCGCGGAAAAGTGGATTAGCCTTTATCAACGTTTTCAGTTCAGCTAGCATTATACCCCTAGCAGGCTTGGTATCTCCATATTTCGAGAGCTGTTCATTATCTCTGCAAGTAAGACCACAATCAAATTTATCATATAAGAGATACGACTTCTTTCTTTTTTAATTAAGATACAAACGTAGAAGACATACTAAGCTATGGAAAATAGTTCAGCACAAATTCTCAAAGATATATCAAATATATACCTAAAGTTCTCCAGTGTCAATAGCTGTGTGATCTCCTTGAAAAGCTCTTCATTAAACACAGCAAAAACTTTCAAATCTTTAACTAATATATCCACACCTTTAGCAAGATCACGCCTAAATTAAAAGTTAAATTTCCAGACAGTCAGAGTCCACGTTAGCTCAGTTACCTAAAACCCTAGAAAATTTTCACTTACACCATGAGCACTCAGTGGTGGAAGCCTCCACGCTTCGGACCAACACCCATTAAAGGATTGGAGAAGGGGCTCAAGCACCGTCTGGCTGTCCACAACTGTGGTCTACAAATAGGGTCTTTATGTTGGGATTAGCCCTTGGATTCTTACATAGTTGATGTTACCAATTTAAACTGCAATACCAAACTATAATGCATATAATCAGAAATACCAAAAGTAAATTACACGTATTTATAAAAAGTTACAAAGCAAAACAAATGAATAAGCCATGAAAAGACCAAGCAAATAATTCAGCATTTAAAATACCAGGTACCCATTAATGGTATTCGATGAAACACATTCGTAAACCCAATCAATATGCTTTAAGTGAAGAAGAGAAACAAATAGAACAACACAAACAAATCGTTTACAGTTCAAGTCTCAGCTTCAAATACAGCAACAAAATCACAATCTACAGCCCCAGAAATAAACATATATGAGAGTCCCTTGACACCAAATGACCCAAACCTCAAACACGCATGTCCCTGTAGAGTGTTGATGTACTTTTAGTGATAATGCTGTTGTTCTTTGAAGTGTGATTGTCTTCCTGTGAGTTTCACCGAGTAGCCCCTGAGGAAAAAAGACAAAAAAAAAAAAAAAAAAAAAAAAAAAAAAAAAATAAATTGCAATCCCACATACATAAATCTGTATAACATGTAGAGGTAAAAGATTCAGGAGAAAATTAGCTGCGCGGTCTCCCAAGTATGTATTTAAGAAAATGGCCTTGAAACTATTCATCAAATTTTTTATTATTAGAAAAGATGACGTGGCATAGTTGGATTATTTAAACACGTAAAATTGGTTAAGATGAAAAGATTAAAACATATGTGGGCCGAATCAGAAATAATGAAAGTTTTCAAATTTGAAATTTTGCAAAACAGGCCCCACAAACATTCACGTCGCTTAATCGAAATTCATCAGTTGAAAACGCGATTTCTTGAACGAAAGGGGACGCGATTTTTTCCGATCCAACACCAATTGATTTGCACCCTAAATCAATTCTTGAACCCTAAAACGAGTACAGTCGCTATTTTCGGCGATATAGTCGCGTTTTTGATCGATTTGTGAACCCTAAAATGATTTCTTCAACTATAAATGGAATCTGCGCGATTTCCGACGACACAGCCCATATTTCCAATCCAAACTACAAATTTTCACACCAAATTCAATCCAAAACCATGGCTGACACTCACAATGACGATGACAACCCAACGCCACTTGAATCCTAGATTCCGGTGGCGAAGCAGTTCAATGGCTGCTCCGGTGGATCATTGACCATTGAAGGTGGTCCACATGTAGAGGAGACGCCGGCGGCACAAGAACAGAGGGAAGAACCAGCAAAGGGGTCTGAGACGAGGGTCAGGCGAGAATTCAGGCCAGAAGGAGGATTCCGGAGAGAATTCAGGCCAGGGGTGGATTCCGGTGAGAATTCAGGCCAGGAGGAGTCGCCGGAGGATCCAGGCGACGAGGAGAAGGCCGGCGAAGATAGGGTACGTAGTTTGGAATTTGCTTGTAATTCGCTTAAGCGTCATTTGTATCGCTTAGCGATATTCTGTTAATCGTGATGCGCAGCAATGATCGCTTAAGCGATAAAAATGATCGCTTAAGCGATCTGAGATCGGGCAGATGATTCTGCACAGACCAAAGATCGCTTAAGAGATCATGAGTGTTACTCTTGGTTGCTTAAGCGATCTTAGGTCTGGGCGAATCAGATTAAGAGATTCTCAGTTAACTTCTGGGCGCTTAAGTGATCTGCATGAGACAGTAAAGATCTCTAAGCGATCGAGATCGCTTAAGCGACACAGTGGTTTGGTTATTTTGTTGTTGACATTTTATTTATATCGATTGTGCAGATTGTGCGGACCGTAAACTGTAGAGAGTACGAGTTGGAGCCATAAGTGAGAAGGTACCCACTCTGCAAGGGTGACGGTGAGGTCAAGTTGGGAGGTTTTTGACAGAATAAGGGCCATTTTAGCTAAATGAGGCACGGTGAAAGAGATTTGGTGACACTTGTTTCGGTCAGTTTTAAGAATCGGAAAAAGTGGAAAAAGTCATTTTGGGGGCAGGGGGTGCATTACATGTTGATGCACTCAGTAAAATGCAACAAAAAAAATGAAATGTGGTTCGTGGTGGAGGGAAAGCCACTACGGTTTGGTATGATGGAGTATGCGTTGGTGACGGGCTTAGGATGCGGGAAAGTGCCAACTAAGGCGGAGGTAGACGCTAAGGACGAGTGCGGGAGCCATAAACTTTTGTAAAAAGGTTTTGAAAGGGGCAAAGTCTATTCAGGAAAAGTTTTAGAGAAGAGGCTATATACAGTTCGGTTTAGTGATGCAGGAAGATAAAAGGGTGCTTGATATTGTTTTTACATTCTATCTTATTGGCTGGGGACTCAACAAAAGCTGTTGAGAAAGATTGGTTGCTGTTTGTAAGCGACTTGGGTTCTTTAATTCTTATCCGTGGGGACGGATATCATTTGAGCGAACCATCAAGAGCCTGAAAAAACCAGACATGGGTTAAAGCATGTCGAATGGGGCGGGAAGGCTAAACCAAGCACGTATAATTTGTTTGGCTTCCATGGGCAATGCAGGTAATATTAATAGCTCTATGTTATTTTTTTATAAGATGTGTGTTGAAAATGAATGGACTGTTTTTTTACAATGTAGGCTTGGATGTACGAGGCCATCCCTGTCTTCGCTAAGGCGGGGGGGGGAGAGAGCAAAAATGTGAATGTGCAACAGCAATTTCCTAGGATGTTGCGGTGGCATGTCGAGAGCGTAACCATTGGGATTATGGCCAATTAGAGATTGAGATTCAAGCAGCTGGGGTAAGATTGAAGGATTAAGCTTTTGAATATGCAGTTGCTTTTTTATTTTGCTTCAATCTGATTGATTTTTATTTCTTATTGCAGGGAGTCGTCCGTCCTTTTTGACCGCTATTGGGGATGAAGCGGAAGAGGACTATGTCACATCTTTCAGAGCAATGGAGGATGAAAGGGATGAACAGATAGACCACTGATAGGGACCTAAAAGGGGTCACGCATGTGATGGCAGTTGCACGGGCCATTGCTTGATAATGTCGTTGATGCTGAGGATAATGAAGCTCGGGGGGCGAGGATGAGGAGGAGAAGAGGGAGGAAAGGTGTATGCCTCAGCAAACCGGTACAACGTACCGCTTTGCTGAGACATCGGCGTAGGGAGAATGAGGTTGTTGACCTATAAACGGCCTGTTTGAGAGTTTTACAACAGCCGTTTATGCAAAGCTTGAGAAGATGGAAGAAACAATGAAAAGGTGGAGGGAGAAAGTGGATAAGCTGGGAGAGAAAGTAGGTACAATGGAGGGCGAAATTGGACAATGGAGGAGGAAGTTGGGGGAGAATTAAAGGCGGTTGAAGTGCAAACTGGCTTGAAAAGAGAAGCCGAAAGAGCAAGTTTGTGAAATCGCCTTACATGGTAGTGACACAGGTAAAGAAGAAGAAAATGAAGAAACAAATGGAGGAACAACAGAAATGGAGGAGGTTGAGGAGGGTGGTGGTGGAAGTGGGGCGGTGATAATGGAGGAGGGGGAGGTGGGAGGCGAAGGAAGCGGGGGAGTAAAAATGGAGGAAGGGGAGGAAGTGGGGAAGGGAAATTGGACTCAAATGTCGATTTGTATAGGCCAATAGAGGAAAGGAAAAAACTCTTTATGCTATTACAATGGATCGGGAATTGATGGCCATATAAAGTGTAGAGACAGGGGATTATCCCCGGGAATGGTTTCAGAAGTTGTTGACGATGGGGACGTGGCTTGAGGACTCGGTGAATTATTTTACATAATTTCCTTATTTTGCCTGTTTTCTATACTATCTTGTGGTTTTATTTGATGCAGCACATCGATGAGATATTGGCACTGATGAGGCTACGACAGACTAGTGATGGTGATCTGTTGTATCCCGACTGTGTTACACCGATGTGGCGTTGGGCAAACGCTTGTTTCGGCAATCGCACTTTAATTAAAAATGCCGTTGCTAGTGGTGTAGGAAAAGGACCGAAGCGAAAATGATTGGCGCACAACAGTCGGACTGCATCCCTGATGATTTCCGGTTTGATGACAGGTTTTGCAGTACGTAAGGGGGGATCGGCCCAAATATGGCCACGGTTGGGCCTTTGTTAAAAGAGTGACTGCATCATCCTCGTCAAACAGATGCACTGGATAGCAGTCGTTGCGCATTCGAGGAGGGGGTTCTGAAGATCCTTGACTGCAACCCAACCATTTTTCGAGAAACAGTTGGAGGTCGAGTTGGACCACTGTCCAGGTGTTCCCGCGGCTGTTGCGTGACAGCGGGATGTTTGGGCACTTGGGTGATCAGGTACTAACGGAAAGTGGCCAATTCAGCGCTCACTGCCCAAAAATGAGTCAAGGTAAATTTTGTTTAAAACTAACTTACATAATACAATTGTTCTATAAGTTTATTATAATGCTAATGTCTCTTCCTATTGTAGCGCTGAATGTGGGGCATATGCCCTGAAATTTATTCAGTTTGACATGACCAACAGCCCGATGGACAGCTTGAATGATGAAACAATGAGAGACTATCGGGAGCGCTGGGCTGTCGACTGCTTCCATGGGCAGATGGCCGTTTTGAGTGACCAGAACCCAATCAAAGGGTATGAATGTTGGATGCTGAATTTTGTAGTTTTGTGATGTTGATGTTCATACTTGGGTTTTTGGTTGATTGTATTTATTCTAAACCATATAACTTAGCTGCGACACTGAGTTTTTGACTTGTAGTTTATGAAAGATGGAATGGTCAATCTCCACAGAAAGTCAACGGAGGCACCATCTTGAATTGTTGGATGCTAGTTCAGAGACAGAAAGCATCGGGAAGAATGATGTCATGGGCATCTTTCAAGCATGGACTACCCTGAACCATTCACTGTGGACTCTAAACTCTTTGGCATCAAAACTAAAATAAAGGCAGTGTACAGGAAATGTAAATAATTTACTATGTTAGGGTGATATGTAAAGAATTGGATCTGATATTTGGGATATATTTTTGTGTCCATATAAGATAATCATCAGCAGTTTCAATTTACTTGTATGGTGTGCCATATAAGATTTTGTTTGTCCACATATTTCTCTTTAACGACCAAGACTTTCCGAGAAACGATCGTTAAGCGACCAAGGTGTGGGCAGATGTCATTTTAGAAGGAATCGCTAAGCGATACGAAAGGTCGCTTAAGCAATCATAGTCTGGACAGATGTCTTCTGCCTAGGAAAAGATCGCTTAAGCAATCTGTGATCGCTTAAGCGACCACATGTCTTTAAGGAAGAATCGCTTAAGCGATACAGCTGGGTCGCTTAGCGATCATTGCTGGGCAGAAGTCAATTTGCCTCGAAAACGATCGCTTAAGCGATCAATGATCGCTTAAGCGACCACATGTCTTTAGGAAGGATCGCTTAGCGATACAGGTGGGTCGCTTAAGCGATCATTGGGGCAGAAGTCAATTCTGCCTCGGAAACGATCGCTTAAGCGATCTAATCGCTTAAGAACACATGTCTTTTAGAAAGAACGCTTAAGCGACAGGTGGGTCGCTTAAGCGATCATAGTCTGGGCAGAAGCCAATTCTGCCTCGGAAACGATCGCTTAAGCGATCTATGATCGCTTAAGCGATCACATGTCTTTAGGAAGAATGCTTAAGCGATACAGGTGGGTCGCTTAAGCGATCATAGTCTGGGCAGAAGCCAATTCTGCCTGGAAACGATCGCTTAAGCGATCTAAGCGATCACATGTCTTTAGGAAGAATCGCTTAAGCGATAAAGGTGAGTTGTTTAAGCGATCATAGTTTGGGCAGAAGTCATTCGGCCTCGGAAAAGATCGCTTAGCTGATCCTAAATCGCTTAAGCGATCATTTGTCTTTTAGGAGGAATCGAGTACGATATATATTGATCGCTTAAGCGACTATTTGTCTTTTAGGAGGAATCGCTTAAGCGATCATAATCGCTTAAGCGACCATGTTTCTTAGGAAAAATGCTTAAGCGATCATAAATCGCTTAAGCGACTATGTGTCTTTAGGAAGAATGCTTAAGCGATACAATTCATACTGACGTGTAAAAGAACTATATAAACATACGTTCTTTTGCACGTCAGTATGAACCCTATAGGGTTGACGAAGTTTAGAGCACCTGTTCCGTTATACATTTATATTAAACATACCATTTTACACGTCAGTATGAACCCTATAGGGTTCATACGATTCGTTCAGAGCACCTGTTCCGTTATTACATTTTATATAACATACAGTTTTTACACGTCAGTATGAACCTATAGGGCATACGATCGTTCAGAGCACCTGTTCCGTTATTACATTATATAAACATACAGTTTTTTACATGTCAGTATGAACCTATAGGGTTCATACGATTCGTTCAGAGCACCTGTTCCGTTATTACATTTATATTAAACATATAGTTCTTTTACACGTCAGTATGAACCCATAGGGTTCATACGATTCGTTCAGAGCACTGTTTCCGTTATTACATTTATATTAAACATACAGTTCTTTACACGTCAGTATGAACCCTATAGGGTTCATACGATTCGTTCAGAGCACTTGTTCCGTTATTACATTTAATTAAAACAAGTTCTTTTACAAGTCAGTATGAACCCTATAGGGTTACGATTCGTTCAGAGCACCTGTTCGTTATTACTAAACATATGGGGTTACGATTCGTTCAATATATTTTATATTGTTTGCTTAATTATTTACGAAATATTAGTATATTTTTAATAATTTCGACCCATTAAGTGAATTAATTTCAGAGCATACCAAAAGTTTAAAAATTAACAAAAACACCCCCACCACCCAACTTCCCAGTTCTGGCTCGTCGACAGCAACAAACGACCGAAAAAGTCCGGTAATGGCCACTTGTGACCTTTCCGGCCAGATCCACGTGGATGTGCGGAGGAAGGCCACATCTTGCCGTCACGGACTTCAATGAAAGTCCGACGTTGACGGTCAAGACGGCCAAATGTTGGCCATCGTTGACCGACAACGACGGCCATATATTTGGCTGTCGAAGACGGCAAGATCTGGACCTCCCGTTTGTCTACGGCCGTTTCGTCGTCATCTGGCCTTTTCGGCCACACCGTGGTCGATCTGACCGGAAAAGGCCATATAGAGGCCTATCGGGCAGACCGAACATGTGCACGTAACGGCCTTCCGGTAAGATTCCAGCTCCGGTGGCCAGAATCTGGCACCGGGGTAGGTGGGGGTGTATCTGTTAAATTTTAAAACTATTTGCACAAGAATCGCTTAAGCGATACGTGGAGAGCGTAGCGATCATGTGATTGGCAGAAGCAAATCTCCAGGTGCATTATCGCTTAAGCGATCTGTGGTATCGCTTACACGAATTTGTCTTTTTCCATGGTCGATTAAGCGATAATACAGATCGCTTAAGCGATCATGTGGTTGGCAGAAAAAAATCTGCCAGGTGCATGATCGCTTAAGCGATCCTGACATCGCTTAAGCGAATCTTTTTTTTTCCCATGGTCGTAAGCGATAACAGGGATCGCTTAAGCGATCATGCACCTGGGAAGAATCAATCAGTCCAAGTGCACGATCGCTTAAGCGATCTGTGTATTGCTAAGCGATCGTGGGCAATGTATACTTTATCACCTTTTCTCCCGAATTTTGACAAACTAAAATTACCAACACAGTAAATTCCACAATTTTTCCTCAATTTGACAACCTAATTCCAAACTAAAATAACTAACACTATTTAGACCAGTAATAAGAATGCACATATAAAGGTAATTTATAAAGGTAGCAATAATATAAAACATCAATAATTGAAACAATAACTCATCAATGGTTGCCCTTCGCAACTCCCTCAATTTCATCCTTCTCGAACCTAATTACTTCTGGCAACTGCTTCTCTTTGTGGCCAGGTTGCTTGCAAATTGAGCACTTATTCATCTTCGGGGAACCTCAAAGGCTGATGGAATACGCTAACCCTTTTTCTCCCCTTTGGGTCTTCTGAATGGCGGCTGGAGGATAATGTCAGCCACCTCTGGCGGCACTACCACTGCTCTTCTGGAGGCACCGGATATTGTTTCTGAATATGCTAGATGTAGTGATGTCATATAGAGAGGGAGCAAAGTTCCGTGTAAATCTTGAACCAAAATCTGGCTTCGCTGGTGTTTTAGTGCTGCTAGTGCATGAGGACAAGGTAAACGTTGAATGTCAAACACTTTACAGCTGCAAGTTTTTCTAACAAGGTTAACTAGAGCATCCGGACCATAGCCGCGCACAGTGAACTCTTGAGCATTAGAGGATAGGCAAATAGTGCATTTGACAGTTCCATACGTTCTCGTAATAATTTTCAGCTGACGGAACAAGGGTTGTAGTAAATATCTGATTCCGTACGACGCTCATGGAACTACCGCGATAGTGTCCTTTGGATTGCATCAACAAGTGCAACTATTGGAAACTCTCTTTCTATTAACAACTTCGAATTAGGACTCAGCTATGTTCGGGTCATGACATCAAACCTTCTTCTAGGAAAGTAAGCTCTACTCCATCTCTCGAAACCCACATCATGTCAAGATACTTAGCAACTCTAACATTCATTGGATTTGCTGGAAGTGCTCCTCGAACTCATCAACCGATAAGCTTTTGTGCCATGTAGTATGTCTGAAGGAGGAGCACACTTAAACTTTTGTTTTATGTTCCACCAAGGTGCCTCATACAGAATCCGTGATGTGCTTCACGGTAAATAGTGGCAATCCCCTCTTATAGAGTTGTGCCTACGGATATTATGCACAACCGTCACTGTCAGGCACTATCGTACGTAATGCTGAAAAAACCAAGTCCACACTCGTCATTCTCAGAGTAACACACACACCATGCAACAGGATATGTGTGATTCTTGTTGTCTGTGCAGTGGCCACCAACAATGTACCTCCATACTTTCTCGTCAGAAAGCAACCTCAACAGCCAATACCTTTCTCATGTTTACAAAACCCCTTATAGCAGAACCCTAAGCAACAAAAAAATATTTAAACATCATATTCCTGTCCCACTTCAAAGCCGTCTTGCTACCTTGGTTTGTCAACTCAACTATAACGGTACGCTTCTAATACTGCGTACCCGTACTCCGGCGTGCCCCTCACAAAATCTTGTCATGTTGTCTCCCTTTCCAACATTTCCAATAACTAACAGCACATCCCAACTCTGTGGCACAAGTCTCTGAATGTCTTTAGGAGATGGACCTTTCCTTCGACGAACCGACTTTTGACAAATTGTCACATAACATCAGCGGACGCTTGGATGCTCACCTGAAATATGTCCCAAACCACATGTGTGCTACGGGTATATGTGTAAGAATAAACTTTTCCGACTCCGCCAACCTTCTACAATAAATCCGCCACTTGCAATTCGGTCACAACAATGCAACCATCACAGCCATGAATTGACTTTTTGGTGATGAACTCAAAATTACCTTCACAGCAACAAGTTTTAGCTTCCTACCACTTCTCTTTGTTGTCAAATAAATCTATGTGCAACTCCGATCCATCCGTAAAGACATGAGCTGATCTACATAGCTCCAATTGCCCCCTTGAACAACATAAACGACCATAGTGTTCTCTTCCTCACAATGTACGCCTTCTGCATAATCTGTATTAAAGGAATCTCTACATCTGTGGGAACATCTACGGGGTTCCTCCTCAACATTTTCATTCTGCCGCCCATCACCAACCTCTTCTATAGTGCCTCCTCACAACCTAATTACCGTCTACTTTGATTTTTCAGCTAACAAATCAGTGGCTCGTAGTTCAAATTAAAACCAGGCAAATCTTCGCCTACATCTCGTTATCCCTTCCTTGGAACCAACGTCCAACGGTTTTTCTACATAAGAAACCCTTAAAATCGGCCTCGAACCACTATCGGCCATATCAATCATATATAACTTCACCTTTCATCCGACTTTAATACGGCAGGAGGTACCTTATAATTTTCAGGAGCTCTGCTTAAAATATACTTCACAACTATATCACTAGCGAGCAAATCAAATTACCTCTTCTAATTATTTCATCAATCAACTCATCAAAACTAACCTCTGTGCTACAGCAATTGGTATAACTTCTTGCTCTTCCAATCCACTCCACTACTTTCTTCCTCCACCCACTCACCAAAATATTCAACACCCAAAACAACTTATCCCATGTAATAATAGCCAACTACCTGTAATGCAAGAAAAACAATATTTCTAAATGCTGTACTAAGGGTTCAATATTTTTAAAAAGAATCTGCACATTTGCATATTTGGTCTGATGTATGCTTAAGGGATCATGGTTATTTATTGGATCGCTTAAGCGATACACTTGATCGCTTAAGCGATCCAGTATAAACAACCATGATCGCTTAAGCGATCTTATGCCATTTACTGATCGCTTAAGCGATCGGCTCCCATACAGCAGACTTTAACCAGAAGCTTAAGCGATCATATGCCAACATGATCGCTTAAGCGATCTATCTGCTGCATTACCAGACCTACCGGATCGCTTAAGCGATACACCAGATCGCTTAAGCGATCCATCGTACCCAGAATATATTTTCAGTCATCTCCACCTACAATCGACCATCATACCTAAGAAAATAAATACCCAGAATAAATTTTCAACAAATTTCACTCCTTTCAAGTTGCATTACATCAAACACAACCCAACAACCTAAACAACTAAATCAAAATCAAACCCAAACCCCTCCATATTAAATCTTTGTAAATCTAAATATAAATGTAAAAAGGAGATACACATACTTACACGAAATGTCAGGAGGAGGAGGAGGGAGATCTTGCGGAGAAGATGTTAATGGGTGGAGGAGAGAAAGTTAATGGCGGAGGAACAAGAAGATATAGAGGAATGAGGAAGAAGAAGATGTACAGGAAGGAGGAGAGAAGAAGATGCAGAGGAAGAAGAAGATGTAGACGAAGCCAAGAAGAAGAGAAGAAGATGCAGAGGTAGAGATGCGTTAATGGCGGGAGGAAGAAGAACGTTTTTGGGTTTATTTGCAACAATTTCGGGTTTGTGGAAATATAGTATAATTTTGAAAAGATTACATTAATCTTAATTAAGCACTAATTACCCTTAATCAATAATATGCCCATTTAGTTAACATTTTAAAACTGATAGCCTTTTAATTAAATGTAAACTTCAAATGTCTTTTTAATAAACTCCCCCAAGATTCAGAGGTCGCCAAGTATAACAAAAGAAATAACCTGTTTCAACAGTTTACCCCATCACACACAAAAAGCAATTAGAGTGAGTGAGTGGTCGTCCGTACACCATTTTTGTAGCCATCAACCCATTAATCAGCCAGAATCTGGCAAAGAACAATCGTGCGACGGGGTTGTTGTGGGTGGTGATCGACGAGTGTAGTCAGGGGAAAAGGGGTGGGGTTTTGATGGTGGGATGCCGCGGGTTCTTGTGTGGGTAAGGGATAGTGGCCGGTGGCACCGCCCTTCTTCAAGACAAACGAATCAAGGAGAGATGGATGCTTTTTAGGTTTCAGGGCTTGGATTGAAGTTAAGAAGTATAATCTGCAAAGAAAACTCTAGAGGCAGAGAGAGAATTAATCGAAAGAAACTGATCTGATTTCTATTACACAATCTGCTTCAATACTATTGACTTTCTCTAAAATGGTTTATATACAAATTAATCTAGTGATCCATGTCACTTTACATCATAGTCGTTCATTCACTTCCAAACAAACACACAAACACTAATTATTCATCATTCGATTCCTTTTGTCTTTCTGTACTGCAACTCTGTTTGTTCTCAGACTTCGAAGAAAGAGCTGGCACTTTGTTTCACTTTATTTATTTGAAAGTTTCCAGAGTTTGAAGATTGCTGTAACGACAGTGTATTCTTTCAAGGCTTTCTAACAGAAACTGTTTTACTTAACAGACTTTTCATTCCTTTGTCACTGGCAATTGAGTATTCACACTTCATTAGTTCTGCACTTGTTTCTTCAGTTAAGAAAATTTTAAGTTTCAGCTTGCATATTACTGCTGACACCGTCCCTCAAGCAAAACTTCAAAAAATTTATTTTCTTTGTCCCTTCCAATGAACTCCTTCTTTTCTTTGCCCTTCCAACGAACTCCTTCTGCACTTAACACAATAGAAAAACAACCAAACCAATAAAATTGAACTAAACAACCATGTAAAAAAACTGAACTGAATTCATCTCCCTGCTAAACACTATTTAAACTTCAGCTAGCAATCATTTCCCTGCTGATCACTTTACACTTCACTGCTCATCATTTTTGTCAACCATACACCATAGAGTGCACCATTACTTGAGCTACAAAATTACTTCAACTGATCTGTTATCAACCGCAAACCATCAACATATTAGAAACACCAGACTAGAAACCATCAACACACTATATTAATCCTCCATAACACTTTATTTCAAACTGCTATTTTGAATCTTGAACCAGCAACACCAAATTATAAAACCAACAACACCAAACTAGAAACTGCTACTGCACTAAACCACCCAGTAAAAAACAGCTACGAAGCAGCCGAGTTTGAAGCTTGCCGTATTGACGTCATCGCTCAAGCAATAACTCAGATGATTAGAGAATGGGAACTGAAGAACGAAATGTGTAATTGCTCTCGAAGATTTCAAAAGCAAGAGCTGGCAAGTGGTTTTGTCAGAATATCAGCAATTTGAAAAGTACAGGCCACATATTGAACCATAAGACGATTAGAGGTACCATTTCTCGAATGAAATGAACATCAAGTTCAATGTGTATCGTTTGAGCATGAAAAACAAGTTTAGAAGCCAATGCTTTGGCACTAGTGGTGTCATACCATTATACTAGAATACCAGAAATTGAAATATGGAGTTCTTGGAACAAGTTTTGAAGCCAAGCAATTTCAATAAAAGCTTGAGCCAAAGCTCTGTATTTAGTTTCAGTAGAGGATAGACCAACAACCTGTTGCTTCTTAGAACTCTATTGGATGAGATTAGGCCCGTGAAAAACACAACATCCACTAGTGGATTTGTGATCAGAGATGTTACTTGCCTAGTCTGCATCAACATAGACCTCCGAATATAAACAATCTCCTTTAGTGAAAGTAAGTTCATGATGAAGAGTACCCTGAATGTAACGTCCCACATGCTTCTAGGCTTGCCAGTGATCGACTATAAACGCTTTCAAAAATTGACTCAACTAATTCACCACAAAAGATAGACCAGGTCTTGTCATGGTGAGATATTGCAAAGCACCTATGAGACTTTGATACATAGAAGGGTGTTCAAACTCAAGACTATCTTCAAAATTCAACTTTGATCTTACTACCATTAATCTGGCACAAGGATTACAATCTTGCATGCCATATTTGACCAGAATTTCATGGGCATATTTACTCTGATTAAGCAATAACCCTTGATTAGTATGATGAACTGCAATACCCAAGAGATAGTGTACTGACCCAAGGATTTGAAGACCACAAGTACTATCTAAATCCTGAACTATAGTCTGCAAAAACTGATATTTGTCATTGCCAGTGAGCAGGATATCATCCATATGCACAAGAATATAAATAATAGTTATTGTAAAATGTGATCCAAAAGCAGTATAATCATGCAATAACCCAGAAACATGCATCCAACCAAGCAAGTACAAAAGAAACAATTAAACAGCAATGTAATGGAAAAGAAATAACAGCAGATTTATAGTGGTTTGGTAATCTTAAAGATTACCTACATCCACTCTTCAGAGCAACTAGAAAAAGTATTTCACTATGAGTTTGAGAAACCTTACAGAAGAATCGGCTCACCCCTTTATACAAGGCATCACCCCGATACAAAGCCCTCTGATTTTACACCCGTATACCCAGATGCTCTCACCACTCATACATCATCAAATAGGTAGAAATCAGTACATATTTATACAGTAAAAGAGAGACTACACAATAAGGACAGCTCACACCTACCATCACCGTTGATTCCATGGACGAACCTTGGATTTCCAGCACAGCACCTCTAACTGTTTCTCTCTCTGTTAACCAAGAGAGAAATGAGAGAAGTGAGCTGCGCACAAAACCTAAAACAGATTTAGGTTTTAGAAGATAGGAAAAAGACTGAACTGCCCTTCAAGTCTTAACAATTTACATTTGACCAGCCAAACTCCAAGTTGACTTCCACGTGTGTCATCAGAATGCCACATCACAACAATAGTAATACCTTGACTGTAGAAAAAAAGCTGGAATCAGAGGTTGAATTGCAAAAACCTTTTGTAAGAAGGGAAACTTTGAGTCTGTCAAACCAGGTCTTTGGAGCCTGTTTCAGTCCATAGAGGGCTTTGTGAAGCTTGCATATATGATTGGGTTTGGATGAGTCAACAAACCCTTATGGTTGGGTCATGTAGATTGATTCTGTGAGCTCACCATTTAGGAATGCATTGCTTCATCCACTTGTTGGACATCATAGCCATGAAAAACAGCTAATGAAAGAATGACCCTGATTGTAGAAGCCTTGATGACAGGTGAAAAAGTCTCAAAATAATTTGTTGGATCCCCATGTGTTCACAACTCAAATATGACAACCAATTCTTAAATGAAACAGCAAGCTAGTTCTTAAATAAAAACAGAGGATGAATAAATGGAAATGGCGGTAATGAAATGGAACAGATAAGAAAATGATAAACTGATTACTTAAAGGAAACAGACAATAAGCAAACGGAAATGGTGATGATGAAATGAGAAACAAATGATAAACTGAGTAACTATATTAGTCAAATAAAGCATAAAAGAAACCCATCCCAGCTGAACTTCAAGGGTCAGCTTTCCTCCCCAATATCCATAGGAATTTTTCCATGCTCGCTCTCTCAATTGCCTCCCCCTTTTATTCACTCTTTCCCCTAATAGAATTATTTCCTTACCCTCATAACCAATTCCTACAACTCACCCATCAGAATCTTTCTTGTTATAGCCCAAATTCCCCTGTTTGCCTCCCTTGGCTTTCATACTGTATACCACATATCGGGTAGTTTCATCATAATCACTCCAAGAGTCTGATGAAACCGCTTAGCAACCAATCTGGCTTTATACCTTTGGAGACTGCCATCTACATTGAGCTTAACCTTGAAGATCCACTTATTTGCTACTATTGTCATATCCCTCTCATAAGGGACTAGAGACCATGTTTGACTTTGCTGCAATGCCTCATATTCTGAAGTCATAACAACTTTCCATAAAGGATCTTGCAAAGCTGTTAAACTGAAGAAGGTGTAGTGTGTAATTCTACTAATGATGAAGCTAGAGTACTAGTAGCAAAAGACTTAGGAGGAGCCTCGTCTGATAAAGAAATGAGGAAGCAACTGCCTTTCCTCTAGCAAGCATAGGGTGATGATTAAAAGTAACTTGGGAATTGGGTGTTGGTGGATGTGATATGGAAAGAGGTTGTTTGAGACTATCTGGTCGAAGATCTACTTCCAAATAGACAGAAGGGTAATCTAAAATATTGTGGAGAGATGGAGAAGCACTAGGTAACTTGATAATAGGAGAATCATGAGGAGAAGATGCTGATCAAGTGCAACAATCATTAGTTGTGGTATTCGACGAGGAAGCTGAAGTGATAGTTGCTGGTGGTATGTGCCATGTAGTGGCAGAATATGGTGGTAAGGAGTCTAGTGCAAGGGTGTTATTATTGTTGATAGTAAAACCATAAGCAAAAAGAAAAAGCAACTCATTAAACTTGACGCTCTGAATTGTGTACACTTTCCCTAAATTGTTCAAACATAGATACCTTTTGTGATGTTAGTAGTACCTTAGGAGAACACATTGTTCAGTATGAAAATAGAAGTTGTTCTTCTGATAAAGTTGAATGAAAGGAAAACATTGGCACCCAAATATTTTCAGTGAGGTATAATCGGGATGTTTATTGAGAAGTGATTGGTAGGGTTTTGTGTTGTTTAAGATAGATGATGGCAACCTATTAATGATGTAGACAGCTGTGGGGAAAGCAAACCACCAGTATTGTAGGGGTATCGATGCTTGAACTAGAAGAGTAAGGCCAACCTCTGTAACATGCATGTGTTAGCGTTCCACCTTACCATTTTCTTGATGTGTGTGAGAACACGGATGCCTGAAGTGAACTCCCTCAGTCTAAAAATATGCTACCAAAGGTTTAAACTCACCTACCCAGTTAGATAGGAAAATTCTTATCTTAGCATCATACTACTGTTCAATCATCTTATGAAATTGCATAACAATTGAGGGTACTTCAGACTTGAATTTGAGTGGATAAATCCAAGAATCCCTAGTGCAATCATCAACAAATAAAAGATAATATCGAAAACCAGTGGCTAAAATAACTAGTGCTGGGCCCCCGATATCAGCATATATGATTTCAAAGGGCAGAAGAGATTTTGTAGAGGAAGGAGGGAATGAATTTTGATGAAGCTTCCCAAATTGACAAGTGTCACAAAATTCCGTTTTATTAACAGTAGCATTTTTTACATCTAGAGTTTCTACAATTGACTTGAGAGCAGACATATGAGGATGCCCAAGTGTTCTAGGCCACAACAATGCTACATTATTTGACTCAGATTGCTGAATAGTAGAATCTGCTACATTGGAAGTATTACAAGACACAAGTAAGCTAGTAAGTTTGTGAGAAGTAACCAAACTACTAAAACTACCAGGCACCATTGGAGATAGAGAAGACTTCTGCCAGTTGTGTTGTTGTAACTTTGACTTAGGATGGGTTGATATAGGACTTAAAGGAATTCCTAGTTAATATAGACCATTATGCAAGAATCCTCTTAGAGGGCGTTTGGTTAGGGGGTATTTAAGATTACAGTCATCTTATATTACTTGATGACCATGTTTGGCTGTCAAATAATATAAGATACTGGTAATCTTTAAATACCAATAGTAGTTACTATTTGTAATATTTGAGGTAATCTGATTACCTCTATTTTCTTAGGTATTCTAAGATTACCAGGATTATCTTTTTTTTGTTACAATTCTATCCCCTATTAATAAAATTTTAGGACAATAATGCCCTTATTTTTAAATTTATTTACATGAATATGACTTTTACTATTTCACCCCCAATTAATTAATTTTTTGGACAAAATTACCCTTGAATTCAAAACAAATTACAGCCTATCCAAGTCATCACCCCCAGCCACCTGTCGGTGGCAACCACCGCCACGGCCAGCAACCGCCATTGCCGAAACGGCACACGGAAGGCTGGAAATGACCGCCGTGCGCCGGTATGGTCATTTTCGGTCAGATATCTGGTCGAAAATAACCAGATCTAACTGTTAGCGGCCAGATCAATGGCCGTTAACGTGACTATCAACGGCTATCGATCTGGCCGTTGACTGCTAGATCGACGGATCTGGCCAGATATCTTGTCGAAAATGGCCATATCGGCGCACGACAACCATTTTCGGCCTTCCGTGCACTCTTAGGTTGCCGACTGCGGTGGCCTACAGTGGTTGGGTTGGTGGGGGCTGTTTTGTTGATTTTCCAAATTTTTCTTTTGGGGTTGTTTTTGCTAAGTTTTTAAATGTAGGGGGGGTTATGTAATCCAAATAATAATAATATTAAAAAATAATATAATAATAATATTTAATTAGAGGACAATTCAGTAGTTTAAATAACATACTCACTAATTTATACCTCCCAACCAAACATATTAATATAACATACCCACCAATTAACCAAACACATTTTCCTAAAGATTCCCAATAATCTTCAAGGTAATCTATCTTTCCAGTAATCCAACATTCCCTGAACTAAACGCCCCCTAAGTAGTATTTCGAGAATGCTTGTCCTTAGCAACACACTCATTAGTAGACAATTCAACCAAAACATCATTATTTTTTGTAATTTTGAAGTTACTAAAGTAAATTCTTAGTAACTTGAGCTGCACACAATATGTTTTTAAGATAAATTGACCTTGACATATATGAGGATAGAAGAATAGCCGAACCTGTGTGAGAAATGCTAATATACTGTCTATTTCCTACTTACATCAGGTCCAAGATACTGATTTTTCATTGATAGGTTTTATAGGTCAGAGGTGATATGATGTGTGGCTCCTGCAATTAGGATCAGTAACAGTGATTGGTAAGGCTATCTGATTGGGTTGAGATCCTAAAAAATCAGCATTTGGATGGCCTTCAATTGAACTGCCATAGCCACTTTGCTGATTAGATGGAATGGACTGATACTTCGGTTGAGTGTGGATGTCATAGAAAAGTAATGAGTTAAACTTTGGTGACTGACTTGTGGAAAATTATGGATATGCTGACTGAGAGGTTGCAAAATAAGCATGTGCTGGAGCTGTTTGATGGATTAGGGAAAGTGTTTGCAAAATCTGAAGTATGATAACACTATAGTGCCATGTGCCTAACTTTCCCACATAGCTGACATATCATCCTAGGTTTAAAGAAATTGCGGCCTCTGCCTTGACCTCTTCTAAAATTAGGAGTAAAAGACTGGAAATTTTGGTCAAATTGATATGAAGGTCTTGATCCCAACTGATTTTGTGGTGTGAAGAAGCTTGCCTCATTAGAATGTTGCTCGGGTGTATTGTTTTGAGAAGATTAAATTTGTGGTTTAGAAAGCTGTTTGTTTACCCGAAAAGCAGCAGCCTCATTAAAACCAATATAGGCAAGTATGTTGCTTATCCAGTCGAATTTCATGTTTATGTAGCAGGAATTGAGCTTCCTGTAGAGAAACTTTACAACTTCTGGATGTTAAGTTTGCTACCACTGCATCATATTTTGATCCCAAACCAAATAGAATATACATCAGTAATTCCTCATCATTTACTGTCACTTCTCTTTCTGTAAGCACCGTTCTGGCAAAAGTCTACTGTTTTGGGCTTATAGTTTATTGGGCTGTTGTTTCATGTTTTTTGGGCCGCTCTTCTATTGTTTCTGGGCTACTGTTTCATCGTTGGGCATTGATTAATGTAGAATATTTTATCAATAGTGATTTTTAGCCCTAACCTTTTTATAAGTAAACCCTTTTTTTTAACCCCTTTTTTTTTTTTTTCGACAAGTTTAACCTTGATGAAGTTTGTAGAGGACATTATAGATTCGAAGTATATCTCTACTTTTATTTATTATTTTTCATGACCTTTGAAACTCATAGTTTATTCTTTAAATTGCTTTAAAAAGACAAAAAAATAATCACTTTCACTTCTCCATTAGATTTAAAATTTTCATTTAAATCCAAATATGATTTTTCATATCTTTATCTTTCTTTTTTCATATCCAAGTATGTTTGTTAGTTTTAAACTTGAAATTGTAAATTAATCCAATTAAAAAAAAAGGGCAAAACTTTCAATTTAATTGATTGTCACCATGGAATTTCTTAGAGTGATTGAAGTTCTTTTAGACTACATAACTTTTTATTTCAAGATGTTGTTTAAGAGAACAAATATTTAGTAATTAAGAAGACAAAATCTTGAGTTTAGGAGATATGAAAGGAAAAAAATAAATAATTAAATGCATAGATATTTACCATATGATATTACAACTGCTATGTGTCAACGGATCTTTACAAATTTAGCCAAAATAGATGAGAGGATCTAAATCTATTAATTCCATAAGAACTAAAAATTAGAAAAATGAGGTGTAAAGAAAAAAAAATATTTAAGTCTAAAGCGGTAATTTAGTATTAAATGAGATTTTAAAATATAAATAGGGTGTATTTAATAATGAGTATTGATCAATTCTATGGGGGCTGGGCTACTGCATATTACATGACAATGCAATGACTCTACGCCCAGATCCAATGTAACAGGTCAACTACTACATATTACATCTCTCTCTCTCTCTCTCTCTCCCCCTAACAATCTTCACTCACACACACAAACTCTTCACCAGGGGTGTCAACCGAGCTGAGCCGCTCGTGAGTCGACTCAGCTCGGCTCGTTAAATACTCAAACTCGGCTCGATTATAAACAAGTCGAGTCGGCTCGAATAAGACTCGAATTAGGTACCGAATCGAGTTCGAGTCTACCCTGGCTCGGCTTGATTCGGCTTGCGAGTCAATAGTGGCCCGTTTAGGGTTTTTCTGCAAAAAAAAAAAAAAAAAGTTTTAGGTCTGTTTTATAATTTGACATATAAAAGTTTTGAAATGTTGCAAATTAACCCAAACCCCAATTAAAGTTTTAGGATTTTATAATTTTTTGTGTAATACATTGTTGATGTGTTGATTTGGATGTGATTTATGTTGATTTGGATGCAAATTTATCAAAAATTGGATCTGATTTGTATAAAATAAGATCTGTGGGTTATATAAAAAATGGGGCAAACGAGCCGTAATCGAGCCAGTTCGAGCTCCAATTAATCGAGTCATAATCGAGTTTTTTGAGTCGAGTCATGAGTCGACTCAATTATAAACGAGTCGAGTCACGAGTTGAGTTTTCCTGATTCGATTGACTCGTGACTCGGCCCGAACTCGTTTAATACTTAACTGAGTTAGGCTCGTTTAGGGTGATGCTCGACTCGACTCGTTTACAACCCTACTCTTCACTATCCAAAAACATCAAAAACAAAAACACTTTCCCCCCTCAAATTGCCAAACCATTCCCTTTCCCTCCCCTTCTCTCGAGTGAAATACATTTTGGTCTCTCAAAATCTCTAAGTAACAGTTAAGTCCGGTATGTTTAAGTAGTTTTTGCCAATAACCATGCCCACTGATTAGAGATGGATGACTGATCCATTTAATCCATTTTGTTTAATGTCTTCTTCAAAAGCTAGAGGAAATCCATTTGTAAAATTTGAAGTACTTCTTATCTTTTCTTATATAAATGCTAATAAACTATTTATAACATGAAAATTTTTGGTCAATAAGATCAAAGTAGCACCACAAGAATCTCAAAACTCATATAATGGGTAACACAACAAGCTCAATACAAAAAATTCCAATAAAATTTATGCTTAAAATGATATTACGGGCACAGCAAATCAAATTAACCAGAAACTTTGCCAAGGTATGACATTACCAAAAGATTGTAACCACAAACACAAATGCGTGTTCAGTTGAGCACAATAAGAAATTTATTCATTGACACTGAAATAAGAGAATATGTAGCTGGGGAAGTTGAAAGTATAGTAGTCACATACCTGCGGTTAGAGTTATCAATGACAAGTATTGACCATTCCACCACAGAATTTCTAGAGCCATACCTGAAAGTCAAAAGGAATGCTAGTGTTGAATGCACATATTTTTTGTCATGACAGATAGAAGCCAACAAAGATAACTCATAAACCATACAAAATCAAATTTCTTACCTCCACTCCCCATCAATGTACTGACAAAGAGCTGGAAGAGGTACAGATTGATGAAGCTTCAATGCCCACATAAGTTTCATTTCCAAAAATAGAGGGCCAGCAGTTGATTGCGATACATATAAATCCACATAAATGCTTTTAGCTTAGAGAAGAGATGATATACAGAGGAAAATTCAGTGGAAGACTTGAACCGCTTGACCATGGCACCATTTACTCAACAGCACTTTGCATTCTCCACTTCAAAAGACCGACACCTCC
This sequence comes from Pistacia vera, assembly GCF_008641045.1. Taxonomy (NCBI): domain Eukaryota; kingdom Viridiplantae; phylum Streptophyta; class Magnoliopsida; order Sapindales; family Anacardiaceae; genus Pistacia; species Pistacia vera. The sequence continues at coordinate 1,262,421 of NW_022196136.1, read as the reverse complement.
TGCATCACCAGCTTGGACTGCGGGAAAAGGCCTATTAGGGTCCTTCAAGCCCAGTATTTTCATTGGTGAAGAGTTCTTTGTTCATATTAAAATGGGTTTAGAAAAGAATGGCCGAATTCCCTCCAGTCTCGATCTGAATAATGCAGGATATATTGTAAGAAATAACAGGAAAAATGACAACAACATGGACTGCAAATCTAAAGAACTACATCACACGCATAACATTTTGTTTTTTGAGATTGAAACATAGGTATAATAATTCATATATGTATATTTTGAATCAGTATTCTGTTCTAGGGATAAAAAAAAATAGTATCATAACCACTATTAACAATTATGTACAGTCACACCGGTGCACGTCACACAAGGGAAACAAAAGCAGTATCTGTAACCATAAACATTGGACCAAGTCATAGCTTTAGAGGTATCATTTGCTATCATAAGTTGAGAATATTAACATCTGAAAATTGTAAATTTTTGTCATGACAGATTGAAGCCATTAGAACTTAATACCCATAAACTAGATAAACTCAAATTTCTTACGTCCACTCCCATCAAACTGTCTAACTCTTGGTGCCTTAGAAGAGATGGAAGAGGTACATAAATCAAAACATTTCTCATATCAAACATTAAGAGATCACAACATTTGGCAGATAAAAAATAATGACTTAATAAGGAAACCAAAGGAACGATCAGAAGCAGAGAATGTCACAGGATAATAGCAATTTCATCAATGTGTTTTACATAACATCTACAAAGCACATATCAATCATTAAAAAAAAAAAAAAAAAAAAAAAAAAAAAAAAAAAAAAAAAAAAAAAAAAAAAAATTAGTAATTAAGCCACATTAGACGTCCTAAAAATCAATATGACAAGCAGATTATATTGGACTTTTAGCAAAAGTTCAATAGCAAAATCAATGGAGGAAGTGACACGATGGAGAAGGAAAGCAAAAAGCCGACTTCAGCTACAAGAGTGTACAACCGAGTAAAGCACTAATTTCTTAGGCCCAACAAAGTAGCTTCATTTCTCTCTTTCAGGAGCAGCCATCACTTGGCATACAATATAACCTGTCTTTTCATCAAACACCTTGTGCTGCAAAATGATTAACTGTCACAAAGCACTTAATCTAATACATTATGCAAATAATAATAACAACAGCCAGTGACAAAGTTCTCGATTTTCATCATGGGTTTAATATTCGACACTTTACAAGAGTTAGCAAGGGTACATTGTGTTAACAACTAGTGATAAAGAACCTTATGCTACTTCATCAATTGCTACTATAGTGCAGAATAGTTGCATCATGCTTGGAAGAAGAGTACTTTTGATAATGAACTAGGTGCTTTTGCATTCATTGCTACTTCATCAATCTACTTACTGTACCTATCTATTTATTTACTTGTCTAATGGTTGGTTAGACTTAGGGTAACAAAAAAATGTTGTGTTTTCTGTATATTATTATGGATTGGATTAATCTTTCTAGTTTCTAGTGGGTATCCCTAATTCTCTCATCTCTCATATGTTAGAGTAAGTGCTATAGAGCCAATCCATTTTGTAAATTTTGACTCTGGTAAATAATGTTTATAATCAAGAAAAGGCAGTTTCCTATATCATAGCATCTGATTATATTCGTATAAGAAAATGATATATGTCCTTAGGATGGTAGAACCGTGACAAGGGTATCGAGTGTTTTAAATCTCGATATTGAGAACCCTATGAGCACAAATGGTTATCATTCTATAAATGTCCGTAGCCCTAGTATTATCCTGACTTATGGCATAGATAATACGGTAAGACTATCATAGTGTTGAATGACATTGTCGAAAGACAATGACAAAACTCACTTGTCAAATTGTTTGGTGATGACCTGGTGCAACACACATGGGTACTTGCTGACAGACCGATTAGAGGATTCCACATAGATGATAACCCTAGTGTCTATGGAATAAATCCTCTAAGGGATGGTGGTGCATGTGATCCTTAGACTGGAGATCATCGGAGCACCTAGTGTACCAGTTAGTGTAGTTTGACACTAGCCTAACATAGCTTTATTAAGGACTATCAAAGCAGTAGTGATTGACTGTATCGAGAAGTGTATTAAGGCTATGGTGGATCAACATAGGATTCATCACTGCCGGGTACGGGAAAAGTTATCTCATTGTGCAATTCGGTTAAATTGGCAATGACAATAAATCTGTGGCCACAGTGGGATTGAGTTGTCACTCAATCCAATTTATTATTCTGGTTGTTGGTCCAATAATCGAATACCAATATATCAAGGGTGACATCTAAGGTAGACACTACTTATGTACCTTAGTCTTGATAAGATAACAAATGAAGAAAGAATTTGATTGCATGGTAACTATACCATTGACAGGTATCAGTACTTCATTGATCCCTATGTGTTGGGTGACCATGATGTCTGGCTAGAGGCCAATCTTGGTCTGTGTGTAGTGAGACGATTAATTAGTGGTTAATTATTATACTACTCACTGCTAACATATTAAGGAGCCCATGACTCACACACACAGAAAGTAGTTTGAGGATTTTGGTTTAAAGGGAATTTTCGTCTTTTAAGACGAAAGGGTATATTGGTAATTTCACAGTGCAATTAAATTTGCTGAAGTTGTTGCCTCTATTCAATTTTAATATTGAAATATGTATCCATATATTTAAATGGATTATTATTATTTAATATTAATATATATATACTTTAATATATTAATATTTGTGGATTTTAATAATAATAATAATTAGTAAGTAAATACCAATATGGCTTGTTTGGTTGCAAGGATGGATTAATAATATAATCCATGGCTATTCCTAAATGGAATAGGGTTTTAATTAGTTACAATATATAAGTGCAACTTAAATTAAAACACATAATATAATTTTTTTCTTTTCAAAAATCCCTAGCCACCCTTCGCTTTGTGAGAATTGTGTTTCAATTCTTATGAAAATTCCAAAGAAGCAATTGAATTAATCTAGCCAATTAATTCGATTATGATTGTTCTTGCCTTCATGTGGATATCATAAGTGCAATCCTTTTATTAGATTGATTTGTGATGAATAGTGTTGTGAACAGTACCGTGAACAACATCAACGAACAATATTTGATGAACAATGCGATAAATAGTATCAGTGAACAGTGTTCATGAATAGTACTTATGAACTATATAGGTGAATAGTGTTTCGTGAACAATGTGATGAATAGCATTGGTGGACAGTGCGATGAATAGTGCCAATAAACAGTAAAGATGGAGCCTCCAAATATGGGTATGAACTAAATCCTTGTATGAATTTGTAGTTTTTGAATTAAAAGAATGTAAAACATATTTTTATCAAACTCTGATCATGGGATTTGAGTAATTGAAGAGCCAAAATTTTTGTTTTATCCATTACCATGGTTCATCAATTACTAATAGTGGTTTCAGAGACTAGGGTTTGGTAATATATGTTTTAATTGAATTGATTGATTGATTGATAACCTGTATTGTTTACAAGAATTGCATCATTAGGTTTTTCATTCTATTCAATTGATTTATTGAACTTGATAATCTTTAATTTGTTGATGATTTGCAAATTGGTATGATTTAATAAGGATTTTTCGTTGGATATCAGTTGTTGAGTTGATTGGCAAAAATTCTTAGGCGTTTTGTTGCTGATTGAATTGATCTGCTTCAAATCAGTAATGTTCGCCGCAGTGATAAAAATCATCGCTACAGAGATAAGGCTATGCAAAATTATCCGAAATCCAATCTGATATGAAAAAATTGGATATCCGAAAATTCGGATCGGATTCGGATAGTAATAATTTAAAAATTTGAATATCCGGATTGGATACAGATTAACCATTCTAAACAACCGGATATCCATATCCGATCTAGATTTTACATTTTTAAACAAAACGACGTCGTTTTGTATTCCCTTTACATTTTGTATTTAAGTTTTAACTCTACCCTAAAAGGCTAAAATCTCACCCAAGCCACAACTCACTCACGATCTCTTCACTCTCTCATCGCCAACAATCAATCCAACACAATCTTCACTCTTTCCGTTTCTCAACAATTGTGGTTGCCACCGAATTGGACTCTCTATAGTCTGTACGCAGGTTTGCTGGTTAGGTGCAAGTGCTAGACATATATAAGGTAAAATGATGAAAGACAATCTAGGGTTTTCCAATTTCTAATTTTTTATGGCTAAGTCTTCAAATTGGATTCTCTACTACGATTTTTGGTCTCTAATTTTTGGACTAATTCAATTCTCTTCTCTCTCTTTTTTCACAACAACCATTTTGGCATTTTCCTCCATTGAGCCACTCCTCTTTTTGCCATATCAGTAAAGGTTAGTATTCATTGAGCATTGTAATGATGTAATATTTTTGGGGGTTTTTCCAGGATTGACAATATAAATATATTGGTGTAGTATATGATGAATTTGTGCTGCTTTGGATCTAATTTTGACCTCTTGAACCTCTGTAGCGTTAACTATTACTAAAGCCTAAAGTTTGCTTAAATTTATCCCTCTTATTTAGTGTTTTGATAGTGGAACCAGTTAGTTATTAGTTCATTCATTCTCTCTCTTTTTTTTTTTTTTTTTTTTTTTGGTAGAAATTAAAATAATTGGCCTAAAGGTTGGTTAGATGAGTGGTCTAGGACTCCAGGATGGTTTGCGAGGAGGCTTTCAGTTGTAGAATTATTGAATTAATAAGAACAAAAATGTCTAACAATAAAGAAGGAAGGTCTGCATCCAAGAAAAGAAAGCAACATCCCTTTACTCGCCATTTAATTTTTGTTATCATTGATTGTGGCTGTGCAATGTTAATTTAATATTTTAATTATGTTGAGAAATCAAGTCTCCTAGTTTTCTCATATTGTATCTTTAGTAGCTGTATAAGATAGATTTGTATTTTGTATTTTGTATCTAGATAATTATAGCTATTATTCTGGATCATAAACTTTAGGATCCAAGACTTGTATATTGGCTATTTATATATACTGATTGTGAAAATAATATTGTAGCTTTTTCCTTAACATCTCTTGTTTCCTACTATTCCTTTGTTTTCTACTAATTATTCAAGGTTTAACCTTGATTTTAATGGTGAAAATTAATTTTCAAAGTTATGGCCATAATCTATAATCATACACAACCTTACCCTAATATACATTTATTTTGTGTATACTAATTTGAGCATGTGCTAATTATATCTTTATGGTGCATTCAATTTATTGATATCATAATGATAATCTTAGAAGATTCATCTAAATCATGTAAGTATCACTTAAAAATAAAATGGGATTAAGTGATAAAAGAGAGTATACAAATATAAATGCATATACAAGCTGTAGAGTTTTCATAAAGCTAAAGATCTGATATCTACTAGAAGTCTATAACTATAGAGAATAACATTAACAAAATTAAGAAGCCATGAAGTGTAGGAAACTCCGGAAAGTTGATTCATCACAAGGCCAAACAATGCTCTTCCGGCTATCAAAACCATACTCTTCAGCAGTTTTATCAAGCAGTTGCGAGAAAGTTGGATTCTTCAAGTATGATAATGGAACATGAATCTCCTTAATTCTTCACCCACATAAACTACGAAGTGTCCCTTTGGAGCTCTTCTCCTATCGTTTTGCTGGAATTGCTTTGGCATTTTGGCAAAGTATATAGACACAAGAAATTAAAACTTAAGAGTTAAGAGAGCAATTGAAAGTAAGTGTGTTTATGTGCCCAGAAGAAATGTGTATATATAGAAGATGATGTTGTTTGTCTTTTTGTCCAATGTTGACAACGTCGAGGTACATTTTATGTAACGTGTGATGGGAAAGAGCTAAATAATTATACAAGTTGTTGTGTGGCTAATAAAGGCATGATTGCATTATTTCACTTTATTTTGTGCAGTTCACTTAATTTTGGCTGTTTTTACTTGTTAATTATTTATTTCAAATGTTTTAATTGATATATTCTTTTGTATTGATATTGTAGATGTCATCTACCGGTGAAAATACTAGTACTACTTGTGGGACTTCAAATGCCGTTCATACATCGACACCGGTGACAAGGGGCAATGTGAATCCTACTTCTGAAAATGTCGTATCTCCACTAGGAACACTACCACCACCAACACCATGAGCATCCAAACGTGTAAGTTCTACCACTAGTAGTACTAGAAAGAATGCTTTTGATGTGTGGAACCATTTCAGTAAAAATGATTGTGAGAATAGGGAGAAAATGACAGCTTCATGTAACTATTGTGGGGCTAGTCTTGGTTGTGGAAGTAAAAGTGGTAATACTGTTCTACATAATCACTTAAACCGGTGTTATAAATACCCTTTCAATTTAGTGGACAAGAGACAAAAAACCTTAGTTTTTCAACAACACTCAGGTGACTTCTCTAGTGGTGTTGCACCTACTTCCACCTCCACACCACATTCACTTGTGACTTGGAAATTTGATCAAGATATGATTAGACAGGTTGTAGCTAAAATGATAATTATTGATGAGTTACCGTTTAGGCATGTGGATCATGAGGGGTTCCGATACATTATGAGTGTAGCACAACCGAGGTTTCAAGTTCCCTCTCATACTACTGTGGCTAGGGATTGTTTGAACATTTATATTGATGAGAGACAAAAGTTGAAAAATTATTTTAGTAAATACTCTTATAGTGTTTGTCTAACCACTAATACATGGACATCTTGTCAAAATCTTAATTACATGTGTCTTACGGCTCACTTTATTGATGATGATTGGAAAATGAACAAAAGAATTTTAAACTTTTGTCCGATTACTAGCCATAAAGGTTTAATTATTGGAAAGTCAATTGAAAGATGTTTGATTGATTGGGGTATTTCTAAGGTGTTCACAGTGACGGTTGACAATGCAAGTTCTAACAATGTTTGAATAACTTATCTTAAACATCGGTTAGAACATTGGAATGGAAGTGTGTTGAATGGTTCCTTTCTTCACATGAGATGTTGTGCACATTTATTGAGTCTAACTATTAAAGAGGGGTTAAAAGATATGGATGACTCAATATTTAGAATTCGTTATGCAATCAGATATGTGAGGTCTTCTCCAGCGAGATTACATAGGTTTAAGGAGTGTGTGGAGCAAGAAAAAATTGAAACAAAAACTCTTTTAGTTCTTGATGTAGAAACAAGATGGAACTCCACTTACTTGATGTTGGATGTCGCTTTAAAATTTCAGAAAGTATTCGACTTGTTGGAAATCCAAGATAATAAGTATAGAGAAGAGCTTACTAGTAGGGAAAGGTCAAAGGGTTTGCCTACGCCTACTGATTGGGAATATGCTCGATACTTATTGCCTTTTTTGAAAGTTTTTTATGATGCAACTCTACGTGTGTCAAGTTCCCTTTATGTTACCACTAATGTATACATGGAGGAGATATATGGCATTGGCTTGAAGATTTTGACATGGTGTACAAGTAATGATTCGAGCTTACGTTTGATGGCAGCAAAAATGAGAGGAAAACATGAAAAATATCTGGGAAATGTTGATAATATCAACATGATTTTATTAATTATAGTGGTATTAGATCCTAGCAAAAAGTTAGAATATGTATATTGGCCTATTGATAAGTCGTATGATGATGATAAAGTTGGTAAACTAAAAACAAAAGTTCATGACACTTTGTTTGCTCTATTTGAGGAATATAGTTTGGCTAAGGCTTCTCCTAGTGCGCAATCAAGTCAGCAAACTAAACTTACAAGAAATATTGATTTGACTGATGCAAATGTTACTCCTCAAGTCGCTATGAAGGCTATGTTTAAAGAGCAAAAGGCTGGACAACATGCTTTGGAGCCTAAATCTGAGTTGGAAAAATATTTAAAGGAAGAATGTGAAGATGATGAAGACGAGAACTTTGATATCCTGACTTGGTGGAAGATGAATTCATCAAGATATCAAATTCTCTCTTTGATGGCATGAGATGTTTTGGCTATGCCTGTTTCTACTGTTGCATCGGAGTCAGCTTTCAGTATTGGGGGTCGTATATTAGATACATTTCATAGTTCTCTTACTCCTAAGTCAGTGGAGGCTCTTATTTGTACACAATATTGGATTCGGGCTACGCATGCACCGTTAGTCAATGAGGAGAGCTTGGATGAATTATCAGAAATTGAGTCAGGTGAAACTTTTGCTTTATTTTCAAATAATTAATATTTAGTTATAACTTACATCTTTTGTGTTGAATATATTTGGCATCATTACTCATATTATGTTTTTGTCCAACTTTTTGTAGGGATTTCATCTTTGGCAATGGAAAATTCTCGTGTTCATCTAGATGATTGTTGACTAAGACCATTTCTATGTCATTTTGTATTGGTGCAGCCCCCCAAAAGGTAGAATATTGATTTTTTATTGTTTAATTAGTTTTACCAAGAATATGATTTTTTTTTTCCCCAAATACAATTTAATTATATGTTGGATAAAGAATCTTGTTATGTTAATGTTGTTGATTGCCTTCTGGTTATTTGATGTTGTATTGTGTAATGTGTTGATTGTTGAAGTGGGAAAATCCAGCCAATTGGAGGGGCTGGTTTGTTTGATTGGAAAAATAAAAGTGTTTTAATTTATGAGTATGACTTTGTTGGTTGTATACTTGCTGTTTTGGATCCAATAACATTGCTTGGACATTTTAGAGGTTGCTAACATAATGTTGTCTTTATATATTAGTAGGTTGAATTAAATTTTAGAGATGAATAATTAAAGAAGCATAAATTCTAGACTTAAAGTTTGTATTTTGTAAATTGCAGGTTGGAAGCATAAAGGCATGCTTTAACTTGAGAATGAAGAACCCTGCTCGCAATTCAGTCCAGGAAGGAAATAGAGTGAAGCTGGTGTGATGAAGTTGGCATGAAGATAAAAAAATGTATTAGTATTAAGTTGCTGTTTTATTTGTCTTTTTATTAAATTTGTAATTGAAATTTGGGTAATAGATTTTGTGTTAAGTTGGCATTAAACAACTTGTGGATTAATTTGTTGATAATCATGCATTGTAACTTCAATTTTATTAGAAGAATTATTTGATTTTAAAATTTTAATAAGAATTTTCTAACATTTGGATAGATTTTGGATATCCACATATTTTGGATCAGATTCGAATCAGGATATATCCTGATCCGAAAATCTGGATTGAATAAAAAATAGGGCCATTCGGATCGGATATCCGGATTTGACTGCCCTATGTAGAGATGGGCCATAAATTAGTGCTCGCCGCAGCGATATAAAACATCGTTGTGGCAATCGCATTAGTGTGTGCGCGCTGATTGAAAATCAATGCATGCTGTGGCGATATAAACCATTGCTGCGGCGGTCGCACTTGTGCATGTGCACTAGTTGAAAAATCAGAGCATGCCAAGGCAATATAAATCATCGTTGCAGCTAGCACACTTTTAAGTGTGCAGAAGCGCAAGTGAAAAGTTTCAATACTTTTGGACCAAAACGTAGATCTACAAATTATCAAGGGGTAATTTGTAATCAACCCACATCAAATAAAAAATTGTATTTTTTTCATTGTATGCAATGTTCTTTGTTTGAAAAATTGCATGCTGTCTAGTACATGAGCCTTAGACCTATGGTTTATTTAATTTTTGGGTATGTGTATAAATTTCTAAATAAATAGGACATGCGTGTCTCTCCCTCTTTATGTACTTCTTCCTCTCATCTTACTCCCCTCGTCTATAACGCAAAGTTTTTGATTTATTGATGTAAATTAGAATAGCATTTACTTTATTATAAATTCCTTCTATAACGATCGTGATAAAGAAATGAAGGAGTGATGAAGAGGCAAACTTGAAGACCCAAGTTTTGTTTTGACCTTAGGTCGACCTATCGGTTTTGCTAGGCTCGAGAAAATTGGTTTTAGTTAGGCCATGTACCAGTACGTTGAATTTTATGCTTAGAATGCATGCTAAGGTTGAATTTTTAATAACATGCCTATCAATGATATTCTAACTAAGATAATAAATTGGTGAGATCGCAAAAATAGAAACCCTTCAACTAAAGTATATTAAATTAATTAAAATGCCTTCCATCACCATGACTTTAATCAAACTACTGTTTGTTGGAACTTTGTTCGCCAAAGCGAAGGGTACACTTCTATCAGTGGGAGGTTAAAGTTCAGTGGAGTTTTCCTTAATGGTGATGGGTCGACTTAAAATGATGTATTTTGCTTGTTCACCAAAGCGAAGGTTGATAAGCATGTCATAGGCATAGTAGAGAAGTACACTTATTATGTCTACGTGGTGACATATAGTGTCCACTTTACTGATACTAAGAATTACACTTGAGGACAATGGTTAGTGCCATTAAATTGTGTAATTGGCTTGTTGGCTTAGTTTACATTTGAGGTTGATAGTTGGAGCTATCAACTACTGTGAATTAAGTTTGTTGGCCTACCTAATCAACCAATTTTAGCTTGTTCGCCTAAGCGAAAGTTTGAAATGGGCTAGATGGGATATCAGTCCACTGGGAAAGCCAATGGGCTTTCTGGAGTTAATAGTGAGGGCTATTGGCTTGAGAAAAATAGTGAGAGCAATTGTTTAATAAAAGACCTTATTAAATAATAATAAACATTATAGTAAAGTTTGTTTTTTCTGCACTTGTAGAATTGTAAAAATTGAGCAACAACAACCTTGCAATGCGTCCGATAATCAACACAGGTCGGATGGTACTAATTCTTCAAACTAGTATAGAGATCTTTGGATTGTACTTAAATTTAAAAGTAAATTATATACCATCAATCGGGCTCTACCTCAAGAGCCTGGTGATGACATCACTGAGACCAGCGAGATGTTTGCTAAAAACATCTGGATGATACTAACATAGAACCTTTTAAGTATATTATGTTAGCATTAGTAGCAACTAAATTCCAAAAGCAATATGAAAACATGGATCTTTCTTTATGATTTTATACCTTCAACATAATGAGAGGTATGAGGTGTTGGAACAATTTTTAAGGTGTAAAATCGATAAGGGTGCGAAAGTTGGCCCTTATGTACTCAAAATGATTGGGTACATTGAAAGGCTTGAGACTTTAGGTTGTGGTTTGAATAATGATTTGACAATTGACTTAGTCTTGCAATCCTTACCTGATTCTTATTCTCAGTTTATAGATAATATGAGCATGAATGAGAGGACTCTTCCTGAGCTCCTAACCCCTTTTAAGACTATAGAGCAAGACATTAAAAGTCTAAACTAGTGATGTTAGTTGCTGCTAACATTAGTAGAGGGGTGGTCAAAAGTAAAGGTAAGGCTAAGGCCAAACTCAAACCTAAGTCCAAGCCTCAGGATGCTTAAAAGTCCAGGGGTGACACCAACAAACATGGGAAATGTGGTTTGCTTTTACTGTGGCAAGCCTGACCACTAGAGGAAACACTACAAGGCCTTCCTAGAGAGAAAGAAGAACCTCTTCTTCTAAAAGGGTGTGTATTGAAATTTATCTCCCGTTACATCTTGGGTCATTGACACTAGGTATGGTTCTCACATTTGTAATAATGTGAAGAGACTATGGCAGAGTAGATTACTTGATCGAGGAGATATGGACCTAATAGTTGGAAATGGAACATGTGATGCTGCATTTGCTGTAGGATCTTATTGTCTGACTTTGCCTATGGGCTTGTTATTTGGAACTTGTGGATTATTATGATTTTCCCTCAGTTTCTAGAAATAATATTTATGTGTCCATTTTGGACAAATGAGAATATTGCTTTTATTACTAATGGGTTGTTGTCTTTTAGTTTAAATAATAACTTTTATGGAACTGTTTCATAATAATTTTATATGTTCCTGAACTAGACAATATGGATATTCTTAAGGTAACAACTATGTCAAGTATGGCAAGTTGAGTTAAAGATACCAGAAGGAGTGTGGGATAGTATCACAACTCACTCCCCCATATACACCCCAACATAATGGTGTGTATGAAGGAGGAATAGGACCTTACTTGATATAGTTAGGACCATGATGAGTTTTAGTAATCTACCCATATCATTCTTGGGTTATGCTCTAAAGACTACAACTCACTCACTTAACTATGTGCCGTCAAAGTTTGTAGATAAGACTCCATATGAACAATGGAGTGGGCGAAAGCCCCTATCTTATCTAAAGATTTGGGTTGCGAAGCTTATGTCAAGAAATTGACTTCAAACAAGCTATGTCTAAAATCTAATAAATGTATCTTTCTAGGGTATCTTAAGGAGACCAAAGGATACTATTTCTACCATCCAGAAGAACGTAAAGTTTTTGTTGCTCGTACTAGTGTCTTCTTAAAGAAGGAATTTCTTCTAAGAGGTACTAGTACAGGAAAAAAAGAACTTGATGAAGTTTTAGTACCACAGGATACATTAGACGAAGGAGGGGATGATGTGCCACAAAAAGTAGTTGAACATTATAAGGAAGTTACTCCACAATCTGTGGATCAAAATGAACCACCTTAAGTAGCATAAAAGTTGCGTAGGTCTAGAAGAGTGAGCTTGAGAGATATGGTTTTCTCGTGACTCAGTATGATGATGTACTGGTCTACCAAGACAATGAACCCAAGACTTACGATGACGCTATATCGGACCTAAATTTTGCTAAATGGCTTGAGGCCATGAAATCTGAGATGGGCTTCATGTACCAGAACCAAGTATGGTCTCTAATGGATCCATTTGAAGGGGTAAAACCCATAGGGTGTAAATGGGTCTTCAAGAAGAAGACTGACATGGGTGGCAAGGTGTATACCTATAAGGCACGACTAGTTGCCAAAGGTTTCAAACAAATTCATGGCATTGACTATGAAGAAACCTTTTCATTGATTGCCATGATTAAGTGTATTTGGATTATGCTTGTGATTACTGCATATCACGACGATAAAATTTGGCAAATGGCTGTCAAAATAGCTTTCCGAAATGAAAAGCTAGGTGAGGATATGTATATTACACAACCGGATGGTTTCGTTCTTGATGGACAAGCTGATAAGATATGCAAGTTGCAAAATCCATTTATGGACTTAAGCAAGCTTCAAGGAGCTAGAACATTCATTTCGATGAAGCTGTAAAATAATTCGATTCATCAAGAATGAAAATGAGCCTTGTGTTTACAAGAAAGTAACTGGGATCGTAGTGGCATTCTTGGTGTTGTATGTCAACGACATACTTCTGATCGGGAATGAAATACCAATCTTGTAGTTTGTAAAAACTTAGTTATCCAAGTGCTTCTCCAAGAAAGACTTAGGAAAAACAGCCTACATCCTTGGAATAAAGATCTATCGTGATAGGTCACGTAGATTACTTGGCCTAAATCAAAGTACGTATATAGACAAGGTATTGCCGAGATTCAATATGGAAGAATCCAAGAAGGGATTTCTTTCGATGTTACATGGTGTTTATCTCTATAAGAATATGTGTCGTAAAACACATGATGAGAGAGATAGAATGAAGAGGATCCCATATGCGTCAATAATTGGATCCATCATATATGCCATGTTATGTACTCGGGTTAATGTCTCATGTGCATTAAGCACTTGTAGTAGATATCAATCAAATCCAGGTGAGCATCACTGGATAGCTGTCAAGAACATTTTTAAGTACCTAAAAAGGACTAAGGATATGTTCTTGGTTTATGGAGGGGAAGATGCGCTCACTGTAAGAGGATACAATGATGCTAATTTTCAATCAGATATAGATGATTATTGCTTATAGTCTAGGTTTGTATTTTGTCTCAATGGAGCTACAATGAGCTGGAAGAGCTCCAAGAAAAGCATTGTAGTGGACTTTATAATAGAAGCCGAGTATATCATATTATTTGACACGGTCTCACCAGCGATCCAAACACATACAGAGTTGATTTCATCTCATCAGAGAAATGGTTGAGAGAAAGGATGTGCAAATTTGCAAAGTACATACTTATGGCAATCTCGTCGATCCACTGACAAAGCTTTTGTGGTAGCAGAAGCATGAAAAGCACTTAAGGTCATTTGGTGTTAAATACATGAATGATTGACTATAGTGTAAGTGGGAGATTGTTAGAGTAGGTGCCCTAGAGCCAATCCATTTTGTAAATATTGACTCTTGTAAATAATGTTTATAATCAATAAAAGACATTTTTCAATATCATAGCATCTGATTATATTTGTATAAGAAAATGATATATGTCTTTAGGATGGTAGAACTTGATGAGGAGTGTTTCAAATCTCAATAATGAGAACCCTATGAGCATAAATGATTGCCATTCTAAAAATGTCTATAGCCCTAGTATTATCCTAACTTAGGGCATAGATAATACGGTAAGACTATCATATTGTTGAACGATCCTATTGAAAGACAGTGACAAATCTCACTTGTAAATGTTGTTTGGTGATGACTTGGTGTGGCACATGGGTGTTTGCTATAGACAAGTTCACTGGACAGACCCACCAAAGGATTCCATATAGATGGTAACCCTAGTGTCTGTGGAATAAATACTCTAATGGATGGTAATACATGTGATCCTTAGACTTGAGATCACCAGAGCGCCTTGTGCACCAATTGGTGTAGTTTGACACTAGCCCAACATAGTTCTATTAATGACTATCAAAACGGTAGTGATTGGCTGTATTGAGAAATGTATTGAGGTTATGGTGGATCAACATAGGATTCACCACTCTCAGGTATGGGAGAAGCTATCTCACTGCACAATTCGGTTAAATTGGCAATGACAATAAATTTGTGGCCACAGTGCATTGAGTTGTTGCTCAATCTAATTTATTATTCCGGTTGTTGGTCCAAAACCGAATACCAATATATTAAGGGTGACATCTGAGGTAGACACTACTTCTGTACCTCAGCCTTGATAAGATACATATGATGAAATAATTTGATTGCACGATAGCCATACCATTTACCGATACCAGTACTTCGCTAATCTGTATGTGTTGGGTAACCATGACGCCCGACTAGAGGCCAATCTTGGTTTGTGTGTAGTGAGACGATTAATTAATGGTTAATCGAGATACTACTCACTGCCAACATATTAAGGAGCCTATGGGTCACACACGTAGGAAGTAGTTTGAGGATTCTGTTTTAAGGAGAATTTTCATCTTTTAAGACGAAAGGGTATATTGGCAATCTTACAGTGCAATTAAATTTGCTGAGGTTGTTACCTGCATTCAATTTTAATGTTGAAATTAAAATTGATGAGATTATACTTAAATATATGTTTCCATATATTTAAATGGATTATTATTATTATTTATATTAATATATATATTTTAATATATTAATATTTGTGGATGTTAATAATAATAATAATAATAATTAGAAAGTAAATACCAATATGGCTTGTTTGGTTGTAAGGATGGATTAGTAATAGAATCCATGGCTATTCTTAAATAGAATAGGGTTTTAATTAGTTACCCTATATATGTGCAACTTAAATTAAAACACATAATCTAATTTTTTCTTTTAAAAAAACCCTAGCCTCCTGTCACTTTGTGAGAATTGTGTTTCAATCCTTATGAAAAATCCAAAGAAGCAATTGAATTAATCTAGCCAATTAATTCAATTGTGATTGTTCCTGCCTTCGTGTGGATATCATAAGTGCAATCCTTTTCTTGGATTATTTGCGACGAATAGTGTTATGAACAGTACCATGAACAATGTTGATGAACAGTACCCAATGAACAATATCAATAAACAGTGTGATAAACAGTATCAATGAATAGTGTTTGTGAACAGTCTTATGAACTGTATTGGTGAACAGTGTTTGTGAATAGTGTGATGAGTAGTATCGGTGAACAGTGCGATGAGCAGTATCGGTTAACAGTAAAGATGGAGCCTCCAAATGTGGGTATGAACTGATCGCTTGTATGGATTTGTAGTTTTTGAATTAAAAGCATGTAAAACATATATTTATCAAACCCTGATCATGGGATTTGAGTAATTGATGAGCCAAAATTTTTGTTTTATCCGCTATCATGGTTCATCGATTACTAACATCAAATCTATTAATTCCACAAATAGCAATAAAATAACCCCTACATGGAAGAGTCAAAACAGAATAAATAACCTAACAGTGTGTACACATACCAAACTAAAAGGATAAGTAAATGAAGGTCAAATAGAATGCTTGTGTGAGAGAAAAGGAGAGCACCTAAAATAGGATTTGACCATCTTCTTGGTTAAGAATTGAAGTGACAAAGTTCCTGCAAAATTAAAGTTTCTTAGTAGACCATCTCGCTTCAGACTCACATTGGTGGCGGCGTAGTCGACCTGGTTTGGCCTGCTTTTGGCTATACATCTTCTAGAATTACTTCACCTCCTGCTTTAAGAGATTCTAAGAATTGATTTGTCCATTGGGATATTACCAAGCTACATGCCAAAACCCTAAAGAGAATCCGTGTGGTTGTCTAATTTGTTTATAGAGGGACCAATAGGGCTCAATTACTAAAGTTTTTGTGATTGATATGTGCCTTGTAGATGCTTTGTAAATCACATTGATGAAATTGCTATTATCCTGTGACCCTAAGGAGGATATGTGGCATACAGAGTTATGAGTTGTGGTCAATTCCTAAACCATCATCAAAGTGATCCTGAAACACTGATGTCCACTAAGAACAACAAACAAATTTCTCAAAGACAGAAGATAAAGAGAAACAAATAACATTGCTTTTACTCAATCAAATGGTTAAGTAACATAAACATGGACTTTTGTTATAAGTTGTAATGTTATTGATTAAATATGAATTTGAGCCACGTTTACATCAGGCACCTAACACATCATCAGCCACTGTGGCCCATTTACTTTATTATAGACTATTTCTTAGCTTCCCCAGACCCGTTTACTTGTGCTTCACTTAATTGGGCTAGATTGATTTTTATTCCCAACATATTATATAGTCATATTGTAGTCTTCTTGACTAATAATATATGGAAAATTGAAAATTAACCTCTCAATTACAATTTCACCATCACTGCTTGCAACAACAATTACTTTAAGGAGAAAAAAATTATTGCATGATTAATACAATACAATAAACTTTCAAGTTCAAGCAAATTAGAACATGGGTTTACTTGGTTTAAACAAAAACCTAGAATGGTATGTTGAAAAAAATATATCTCCAAAGAGAGGATACTGCAACATAGCATATAGAATGGCTGGTACAAACGCAACTACACTAGTAACCATGGTGACACAATTTAATCTATCATGATAAGCTAATAAAAGGGTTGTGCTAAAAGCTACCATCATGGTGATTATGGATATGAAGAGTATAGAGAGTCCAACCATCAATTTAAATGGTAACAACTCAAGAAAATCATCTTCTATATACCGCGATGTAAGGATCGACAAAAACATCAGGATTGAGATAGAAGAGGAGGACAATGCGATTGCATCTGATATGACAAAAACTTGAAACCATGTCTCTTTCAGATGAAGAGGTAATCCTTTACTACTATCGTTACCACCTGGTACACTAAAAACCGTTGCAAAAATTATAGTGGTAATGATTGTTGCAACAAACATACATGAGTTAGAAGTATTCTTCATCCATTGTTCTCCGCTTTTCAATAACTCTTTGTTCTCCTGAGTGAATAACTCTTGAGGTGTTTGGCCATTTGAGTTTTTCTTTTCTAGGAAGGAAGGTTGCACTATTTTTTCTATCTCCTATAGATATCAAACATGTTATATTTCGAAATATGGCAATTAAAATTAGGACAATAATTGACTTTAGAAGATTGAATTACCTTAAACCATAATAATTCTTGCTGCATTTGTAGAGCTGCACCTGATACGATACCAATTCTACTTGGATGTGGTAATTTTGCAGCCAAATGCAATATATTGTTCTGCTGATCCTCATCTTCACAAGTCACAAACAACTCCTTAGTGAAACCTATCTCATATATTAGGTTGAATACGTTGGCATGACGGTATAGAACTGCAATGTGAAATATACTGTAACCATGTTCATCAAGTTGATACATCAAATCAGGATAACGGCCAATGAGCTCAGCCAAAAATTGGGAATTTCCGAATTTTGCAGCCTCAAAAATGAATTTTGAAGGTGTTTGTGTTAGATTTGCTAGCTCCAAGTCATATTGTTTTAACATTTCTTCCCACAGGCATTTGACTAATTGAAGAGCTGGATTTGATTCAAAATCCTTGTTGCGATTCAACTTCATTAATCCTGAGACTAAGAATCAAAGCATGCAATAAATTCTGTACTAATTAATTTAATGGTTGACTAAAATCATGGATAAAAAGTAGTTAAGTGTTGAAGAAATTAACATGAGTTGATAAGCCTCCTGAATAGACCTTGATTTTTGTTGGAAAATATTGAAGGTTTTCGGGCCAAAACATGTAAGGCAGTCTCACAATTTATATCACGTGCCACAGCTAATTCTGGATCATCCTTTAGCATTTTTAATGCGAGATCTGAGCAATTAAATAAAGAATTGTAAGCCAAAAAATTTAAAGCATGTTAATATTTAACTTGCTTCTTTAAATCTGTCTAAATTTTCTTTACTATTTTAAGTTTTTTTAACCTTGCTAGAAAGTTACATACTATTATTTTAAAAATTCCCTAAAGTCATGGTAGGGCAGTTGGCTTTTTAATTTTTTGAAATAAGAAAACATGTCAAGAAATATTGCTATAGTATATATTTATACTTATATTATTGATGGTTATATATATTCATAAGAATAATGATATCTATCTTGAACTTTTTGCCTCATGATATGTTAACATATGTTACACTAAGGGTGCGTTTGGTTGGGGGTTAATCCCCATTATTGTGTTTGGTTGGACAATAATACTCTTATATTTAAAACAAATTGTAGGTCACTTAGGACTACCGTCACCTGTCAGCCACTGGCCAAGCACTATTGGTCATCAGTAGCCACCGCCGATGGTCGTCGGAATGGCGTGCAACCAGCTGTGTGTCGATTTGGCTGTTTTTGGCCAGATCCACAACCATCTAGCCGTTTCTAACCATTAATCTGGCTGAAAATAGCTACATTGGCGCACGACCGGTAGATCCTATCGATCTGTGTCGTTCCAGCAGCCGAAGGTGGCTTGGGGTGGGGGTGAATTTGTTACAAATTAAACTTTTATATGACTAGGGTGTTTTAGCAAAATCTCAAATGTAGGGGGTTAAAAATGATTCACATAATAATAATAATAATAATAATAATAATAATAATAATAATAATATTTAAAAAAGATGGCAATTTAGTCATCTATATAGTATGCTCACCAATTTATTATTCCCAACCAAACATATTAATAGAATATATCTACCAATTTATTCCAACCTAATCAAACATATTTTCTTAAATATTCCCTAGCTCAAACACACCATAATATATAAATAAAGTAATACCTGCATGATATGACAATATTACTTATAATGACATGCTACTTAAAGTATGAAATATAAAAGTTTGAGGATAAATACCATTAATCATGTTTTAAACTTATTATAGATCACAATTTAATCCAAAATATCTCGGCTTCCATACCAATCTGTTATTCCCCTGTCAATATTATATAAAAATACATATATATCACTTGTGATGGAGTTTAGTATAAGAGTTAAGATGTGTAGTATATTTTTTTTTAAAGATTGTTTAAGGGCATACGCTAAGAAAATTAGAAAACAAAAAAGTTTGTATTACAATACATTAAAAATTATGTTTTTTTTTTTTTTTTTTTTTTTAATCTTTTCGTAAATAATATATATCGAAATAAGTAAATTTTTTTTATCTTCTTCTGTCTTTAACATGTACACTTAGAGACACACATTAGACAACCTTTTTCTCTTTAAAAAAAAAAAAAAAAAAAAGTTAATGTAATAAAAAGAAGTTAATTGGAATTTATAGTCTTACCATATAAACCATTGCTGAGACAAGTGAAAAATGGAGCAACTTCGTTGTTCCACTTGAAAACATGATTCGCTTGAGATAATTCATCATATAAAAACTATGTCATCTCCGCTTGTGCTAAAAGAGCAGCCAAAAACACAGGCATCATCTTTTCACCACCTCGAATTGTCAAAAGATCGGGATTCTTCTTCAACATAATCCTAGCAATTCCGGCAGCTCCTGCTGCAGCGGCGCAACAAAAGGCCGTGTTTCCTTTTTGGTCCGGCAGAGTCAGGTCTTTCGGTTGCATCAACTTTATCAGCTCCTCTACAAAGCCAGTTTGTTTGGCTCCTGCCGCAATATGAAGAACAGTTTCATGTCCCTTTGTGATACTGGCACATAACATCGTTGGATCTTTTTCTAACAATTTTTTGGCACTTGTCCAGTCACCTTTTAATGCAGCCTTATAAAGAGGCACACAATTGTTGAGATAAAGGTTTGAATTTTCTCCTGCATGTTTAAATTCAATAGATGAAAACAATTAATAAAGTGTTTGACATAAACATGCATGCAAACTTAAAGAGTGGAGATTTGTTCTTAGGTTTAAATAAAACATTCTTTGTAGAAAGAGGAAGAGAAATATTTATTATTTTAATGGACTCATGTATTACTTTCAGCAAACCTCAAGGACGAATATACTATTATCCCTCAAAGAATATGCGAAAGAGCAGGTGAAGGAGAGTGAGCTCACTAGAAAGGAGATGACGGGAAGGTTTCCTTCGTTCATGAGTTGATTCAGTTGAAGTCGCGTTGGGTGTTAAAAGATCAATAACTATTTGATGATCACCCATTTTGCTCTTTAGAAAGAATATCTTTGAAGAGTTGGTTAATTAAGTCCAGAGGACTAGGGTGGTGAATAAATAATAAGCTAAGTCTTCGTCAATTTAAAAGAGATTATTTTTGTGGGGTAGATGAGTCACTTTGTGGAAATTAATGATACTTTAATTGACTCATCACTCAATAGAATCTAGCGCCAGCTGAAGCACTAGCCAAGTGAAGTATTCATCACTATTTGTGAGCAATGGCCTCATCTATGTTACCATCATCACTTAGGTTTAGTGAAAATACTTGAAGCTCAATTCTACATTTGGTGGAAAAAAATACCATTATTATGTTGCTGTCAACTTTGAAGTGGAGCATACTTAAGACTTAGCCACTCATGAGAACAAAAGGAAACCAAATCTTGTAACTTTTGACTTACAACAGTTTGCATTTATTGACCAAGACCTCACTTTTTTTGTTTTTTGGTTTTAAGGAATCGTAAATAAAGAATATATATATATATATATATATACTCAATGTGGAGGTTTTTAGTTTGTAATTTTCTCATCTTCACAGTTTATGAATCAAGACTAAAAAAAACTGTCTGAATATAAAACAAAAGGTTTGAAGAATTTTAGAGATGATATTTACCGTTGGTATTTAAGTATGGTTCTTTCATAACTTTAGTAAAGATGTCTTTACTAGAGAATTATTCAAATATATAATAATAATTATAATAATTCTATCATTAGGATGTCGTGGTATTAACTTGTCTGAATTATGTATAAAAAAATAATTTGATTAAAATTTTGTTAATAATAATAACTTTTGCTTTGACCCCAGAAGAAAAGGCAAGAATCAGATCACATAATTTTTCCTGTTATTTCAACGGAGAAATGGTGGTTACCGATAAATATAAGGAATCAAAGAAATGGATATAAATCAATTGCACTTGTTTGCTTTTATATGTTGCTATAGCCGTATAAGATGTTAACATTGGTCCAAAAGTCATAACTTTTAATACGTATAAAGTAAACTATGAGCCTTACATCTACATTAATTTAATATAACTAGGCATTAACATGATAAAATGTTGACTGATCACTTGGCCAATAATCCTTTTTATAAGCGGCTCTCAAACAATAAGCTATCTAAAAACTATACTCATGACTAGGTATTTATACCATTTATGTTAGGATTAGATGCTTACTATTAGCTTAAAAGCTATAATTTTTAGTAGACAGAACCATTATTTTTTTACTTCTTTTATTATACAATTCGGAATCATTTGATCTCTTAATCTCTGTTGCAAGTTCACCTTATCAAAATTTTTTTTTTTTTTTTTTAATAACTGAGGTGTCTAGCCTAGCTTATGCGCATCTCAACTAGTCCGTATGGGAGAACTATCCCACAATAACCCACCACAATGGCTCTCTAGATAAATTACGGACAAAGGTGCTACTTTTGCACCTAGCGTGGGAATCAAACTTGGGACTGTGGTTGGACTGTTTGTAGCCCCCTTGGTTCGCCTTTACCGCTGGACTACCCACGGATGGGTTACCTTACAAACTTATTGTTTACATTTTTTTGTGTCCACGCCTCGACCACGAGCTTGAAGATTTACATTTCTTTCTATGGGGTTGTTGACGATTGACACCATCTTTTATTGTTTAGGTAGGGTTGTCAGTCGAGCCGAGCTGCTCGAGAGCTGGCTTGACTCGGCTCAGCACAACTCGTTAAATACTCAAGCTCGGCTTCAAATCCTTCAAGTTGAGTCGGCTCACGAGTGGCTCGCTGTAAGGGATGAGTTGACTTCAAGTGTCACCCAACTCGGCTCGACTAGGCTTGCGAGCTTTAACTGGCTTGAATGGGTTTTAGGTTATGTAAATTGACATGTAAAAGTTCGCAAAAACTAAAACTGACCCCCAATTCCAAATTAATTGAATTATCAAAACAGATTTTCAAAATTCGCAAAAGGCTAACCCAATTTCAATTGAAAAAAAACCCTAACCCCTTAATTCGTATTCTCAAGTCACCCTCAACCACCGCCTCAGCCGTTTGATTTTCTATCAGTCATGCTTCTTCTCATAGTGTCCTTTGCATACGACGGCAACTTTTGCTGCAATATACAAAACATTTCATATTCCAGCTCAAAAATCAATCGGTTTTCACCATTACAGGTAAGATTCTTCCTATTATGATTTTTTTTTTTGGTCAATTTTTGTTATTATGTGTGGCTTAGGGTGTATTTTAAATAAAAGTTAAGTTATCTGTTATGAAATTAAATAAAAATTGGTTTTCATTTTTTTTTTCTTCTGATTTTCTAGTTATCTGTTGTGGATTATTGATTGTTGTGTTGATTGGGAGATTTGATTGGAGAAGTTGTTGTTTTGGAGGTGTTGAAATGGATTTGTCGATTGAGTTTTTTTGGTTGTGGAATTCGCCATTTTCACCTTGCCCTAAATTGCCCAGGCTACTCTCAACAATTGTTGGTTTTGGACATTGATGTGTTGGCTCAAACTCGTTTACACGAGCTCGAGCTCGACTTCAAGCCAACTCGTGTAGAAACAAGTCGAGTCTCGAACTCGATTTTCCTGACTTGTTAGGCTCAACACTTGACTTGAACTCGCCAATGTCCAAAAACGAGTCACGCTCGTTTACCCCAAAACTCGACTTGACTTGACTATTTTACAATCATTGTTCTAGGCTACTGTTTTTGGGCTAATGTGTCTACTTTATTTGTGTACATATTGAAAAATGATTTTTTAGTCCCTAATATTTTCCTTTTTAAACCCTTTTCTAGTTTGGGTAAGAATATAACTATGATAAATAGAATAATACTACACTTTCAAAGACTCTATACAAAGTTTTTCATACAAAATGACGTATGAAAAATATGATTGGCTGAATTAATATAAATATTATTCACTGTCATTTAATATGGATTTATTAAGTTGATTTTTATATTTATTTATCCATCCAATCATATTTTGACATGTCACTTGATGAGAATGCAAAATGTCATATTTACCCCCCCTTAATGTCTAGTCTTTTATACTTATTTGTTGCCTAAATGTACTCATTATTATTCTATTTTGATTTAGGATGCAAATGGAGGCGTTAAATGCAAAACGGAACTAATTAGGTGAATTCGGAGAGTTTCGACATCGCTTCATAATCTGAGCATAACTCTCTCATCCGAGCTCCGATTGAGACGATTCAAAATTCTATGGAACTAGAAGAAACAGATCTAAAACTTTAATGTTTTAAGTTTGGAGAGATACTCGCTGAATCAAGGTTATAATCGGGCTTGAAGTTAACTCACCTGCACTGTCGACGTTCTGGAACATTCCGCCTTGTCATGCAATAAAGAGGCAGTTTATTATTGGAAGATTTGAAGACTTGTTGCACGCAAGTTACAGCTAGACACACCACTTTCCTATTTTATTTTAGGACTTTATTTTATTTTCAATTAATTAGAATCAGATTAGGATAAATGTTATTTTAGGATATTAGAATATTTTGAGGAGATTTAGTAGAATTCAAATACTTGAATGGGATATGTTTAAAAGGAGAGAGAGAGATCAGATTGAGAGATGACACACACGCCTCTCTTTCTATCTTTCTTCTTCGTTTTCTTTTGAGTTTTTCATGGCCATGAGCGGCTAAACTTTCATAATTTGGTCGAAGGAAACGGAGACCTCAAAATCAATAAAACTGTGAGATCTATCTGTTTTTACTGTTCAATTTATGTTTTGAGTATTGGATGTTCTTCTATGCATATTGTCATGATTGTTGCGTTTAATTACTAGGAGGCCTACTAGTTTATTATTTGTTGCAATCTACTGCTAAGTTAGATATCAAATCCGTAATTGTTTGATCTCTTTAACTTGTGAAGCAATTAGGGTTTAAGAATTTGTTTTGCGTCAGGAATTGTTAAGTCTTAAGAAGAACATTTGACTGAATTAAATACAACCGCTTGTCTTTGTGTTGTTTAGCTTCATCGATCTCTCTAGGTCTTAAGCGGCCACTAGATTAAATCTTTAGCACTTGTCTAGGGTTGTTTAGTAGTAAGATTAATTAGATCGCTTGTTTCCTAATTAATTACAACTAAGGAGAGATGGAAAATAGTTCCAACGGTGAATACTCAAAGTAAGAAGGATTTATTTTTTCATCAATGATCAGTTGTAAGATTCTGAGGGTGGTGTTGACTTAGACAAGTTTCGTTATTTTGATTGATTTCGGTAATTTAGGTTGAATATCTTTTCCTGAAATTGTTTCTATTTTACTAAAATCCCCCCCATACTGGTTCACGTAACATAAAACTCGGCTAGACACTCTCCGTGGGAACGATCCCTACTCACACTACTACGTGTATTTTTAGGGTTTTAATTATGGGTGCCTACAACAGCACGCCAGATTTTGGCACCGTTGCCGGGAGTGTTTCTAGTTGATTTTTTTTTTTTTTTTTTTTTTGTGATTCTTATTTCGTTCTTGTTGTTTTTTTTTTTAATTTTTATTTTGCAGAAAAAAAGAAGAAAAAAAAACTGTGAACAGTAGTACTATTCTGGATGAACAGTAGTACTATTCATAAGAAAAATTTTGGTTGAATTAGGAGTGCTGCAAGTACCCGTTTCGAAGAAAACAAAATTCTGAGCAAGACTAGAAAAAGCCCCACCCTGTTGAGGCCAGAAAACAACGTTTTGATAGAGTTTTTGGCTTTTTTGTGTTTCTATCATTAAAAAGAAAAAAAAATTAATTAATTTTTTTTTAATTTTCTGGTTGGTTTTTTATTATTTGTCATTTATTTCTTGTATGAAATTTTCTGTGTTTTATCCTCTTATCTTGGTGATTTAACATTCGACCCATAATTAGAGAGCACTTTGCACAGGTTAAGGAAGGAACTCGGAGAAATTCTGAGGAAAGCAATTTGGTTTTTGATTCCCAATTTGCTAGCAACTCTAATTTAGAAGAGGAGGACATCATGGTTGCAAATCGAACTTTGAAAGAGCTTGATGCCCTTGATTTGAATGAAGCACCTTTATGTATAACGTTTCCTATTTTAGATGCTGCTACTACTTTTGAATTAAAATCTGGACTAATACATCTCTTGTCCACTTTTCATGGCCTTGCAGGTGAAGATCCTCACAAGCATTTAAAGAAGCTTCATGTGGTTTGCACGAGTATGAAACTTACGGGGGTGATCGAGGAGCAAATTAAATTAAGAGCCTTTCCATTTTCTTTGAAGGATTCGGCTAAGGATTGACTCTATTATCTACCCTCCGGGACTATAACCACATGGAATGAGATGAAGAGGTTGTTTTTGGAGAAATATTTCCCACCTTTGAGGGCGGCCAACATTCGGAAAGAAATTTGTGGTATAAGGCAGCACAATGGAGAGTCTCTACATGAATACTGGGAACGTTTTAAGAAATTATGTGCAAGCTGCCCCCATCATCAGATTAGTGAGCAGCTACTCATCCAGTACTCCTATGAGGGCTTTCTATACACTGATAGGAGCATGATTGATGCTGCTAGTAGAGGAGCTTTGGTGGATAAAACTCCCGAGGTCGCGAGAAACTTGATTGCAAATATGGCGGCCAATGCTCAACAATTTGGCACTAGGCTTGACCTTCCATCTAGGCGTGATAATGAGGTAAATATTTCCTCCCTTGAACAACAAATCTTGAGTCTAACTTCTCTTGTTTTTCAAATGGCTGTAGGTAACATGCAAACAGTGAAGGCTTGTGGGATTTGTTCGGTAGTAGGGCATCCAACTGATATGTCAAGAGGAGCCCATTGAGCAAGTGAATGCAACAGGTGGTTTTCCTAGACAACCGTAATGGAAGTACGATCCCTATTCGACCACATATAACTTGGGATGGCGGGATCATCCTAATCTTAGCTATGGGAATCCACAAGTGAATCAGCTCGTGACTCAAAACCACCCAAGTTACCAGCAATATAAGCAGCCATACCCCCCTAGACAACAACCGGGCCAAACTTCTAATTCTAGTATGTCTTTAGAAGATATTGTTAAGTCTCTTGCCACTAATACTTTGCAATTTCAACAGCAGACGATGGCCAGTGTTCAAAGTTTGGAGAATTAGATGGGCCAGATGGCAACCGCAATAAGTAAGCTAGAGGCACAAAGTTCAGGGAAATTAGCCTCTCAAACGATGGTAAATCCAAGAGAAAATGTAAGTGCGATCGTCTTGAGAAGTGGTAAAGAGGCTGAGATTCCAATAAAGGCAGCCCCTGCATTGTTGAAGGAAGAAAAGGAGAAAAACGTCCTTGTAGACAGGAATGTTTTCAACGACAATGGTGTTCCTAAGTGTAAGTTTCTGCCTCTGTCCGATTATAAACCGGTACCTCATTTTCCTCAAGCTTTGGCAGAATCTAGAAAAGATGAGCAATACAGAGATTTTTATGAGACTTTTCGTAGATACTAGGTAAATATTCCACTTTTAGATGCTATTAAACAAGTACCTCATTATGCTAAATTCTTGAAAGAACTATGCACAATTAAGAGGAAACAGAAACTGAAAGGGTGTGAAAAGGTGAGAGTAGGAGAGAATGTTTCTGTAGTGATTCAGAGAAAACTCCCAGCGAAGTGCAAAGATTAAAGTATGTTTACTATCCCTTGTACGATAGGTAACACTATGTTTGAGAAGGCCATGATAGATTTAAGAGCTTCTATTAATGTCATGCCATATTCTATATATGCTTCTTTAAAACTTGGACCTTTGAATAAAACTAGTGTTGTCATTCAATTAGCTGATAAATCTAATGCCTATCCTAAGGGTGTAGTTGAGGATATTCTGGTACAAGTTAATTACTTAGTTTTCCCTACTGATTTCTATGTGCTTGATATGGAAAATGGAGATCAATCTGCATCTATTTTGTTAGGAAGACCCTTCTTAAAAACATCCAAGACTAAGATAGATGTTCATAGTGGCATACTTACCATGGAATTTGATGGTCAAATCGTTAAGTTTAATATTTATGATGCCATGAAATATCCTGATGATGATGATGATAATCCTGTTTATTCTATTGATGTGATTGATTCTTTAGCATAGGAAGTTTTTGAACTTGATGGAAAAGATGGATTGGTAGTTGCCATTAGTAAGCATCTTGAGGAAGAGAATGAGGAGTTAGCTTTGAGTACTGATTTGCAGGAAACTCAGCGTTGAATGATTCTCTAAAGTGACAGCAGTCAAGTAACGTTCCTTATATTGCATTACCAATTTCTAACGAGAGGCCTTTACCCTCTGTTTTGCAGGCCCCCATTCCAGATTTGAAGCCTCTTCCTAGTTACCTCAAGAACGTGTTCCTTGGAGACGGAGGAACGTTACGGTGATCATCTCAAGTAAACTTAGTGCATCACAAGAAGAAAAGCCTTGAGTCGAGCCAACAACAATAAACAAAGGCGCTGCTTGGGAGGCAACCCAAGGGGAGTTTGTTTTCTTATTCTCGCATTTTAAATTTTGGTTATTTTTGCCTTTCTTTGCATTTCATCTTACATTGGGGACAATGTCAGTTTTAAGTGTGAGGGAGCGGATTTAGGTTGTGTTTTAATTTGTTAAAAAAAAAAAGTAGTTTCTGTTTTTAGGAAGGTTTATGCTTTAAGTCATGTCTTTGAACGTCTAGTGACGCATGAAATAGTAACTTGACTTTGTTATTGAGCATATTCTTTGACTTACGATGTTAGCAATATTTCATAAAATAGAGTTAATCAGATTTGAATATTTGTAGTTTTGAAACAATATGTCTTGAGAAGTTGTGTGAACTTGGTGACGAAGCATGATTGAGGAGTGTATAACAACCCTTAAAAGAAAAGAAAAAAAAAAAAAAAGAAAAATTGTTTCTCTTAAGCTAGTCCTAAACTTTTTGGACTATATGCATAATCAACAGGTACACCTCCATGGTTCCTACTGCATTAAGAAAACTAAGCTTTTCTGTTATATTCATTTTGTTATATTATTGGTTTACAATCTCCCTACATTTGTGATTTATCTATTGGCTTTTTTGTAGTGAACATCTTCCTTGTCATCCCTCGACATTGTGTTTATTGTTTTTATAATTAACTGGTACTCATCAACTCATCATTAAACTTAGCTAAATTTTACATGATTTTGGGTGGTAGGTGGCTGTTCACTTCCGATCTCTTGAAAAGCTGAAGGAAGATGATTTTTGTATAGAGATGTAAGGGCTTAATATTAGATGAAGTTGAATTCTGTTATTTTACTGCGGATTTATCTTTGTTGATTGTTCATTATTTTATGTATATGTATATTTTCGAGTAATTTTACTGATGCTATTGTATTTTGAATGTCAAGGTCAAAGCTTTTTACGCATGATGCTGTTGTAGAAAGAGTAGCTCGGATATTGAATTTGGAGGATCCGTCCAAAATCAGGCTTACATCACATAACTCCTACTCTCAGCAACCCAAACCTCAACCTATTAAGTACCGTGGCATTGATCATTTGGCGGATATGCTGATTCAACAAGACCAGGTACTACTCTTGGTCCTAGTTGATGTGGGATGTTGAAATTTAATGGAAAATGTAATATTATGCTTTTTCTCATCATGTTCTTGGACAGACTTCTGATATATTTTACTTTGAAGTATTGGACATTCCTCTGCCAAAATTAGAAAGTCTGAAATTTCTTAAAGTAGCATTGACTCATGATATGAAGGGTGAAGTGAGTATGCTGATCAATTTCTTAAGTTACTATAAAATATGTTGAGCCTTTTTCCTGCTTTTTGGCGGAATCTGTTTGTGCTTCACATTTTTACTTAAATCTAAATTTGTGGAGCAGGTGGAGTTGTCTCATCCTGATGCAGAGCTCCGGTTGCTAGAAGTTTTCTATCGTAAAATTTACAAGGTTTGAAGTTTTCTATCATAAGATTAACAAGGTCTTATTCGTGCAAAGAGATTTAAATTTCTACTTGATTCCTCTCAGAACCTTGACGGAATTGAAAAAGAAACTCCTACTGGAAAGAAGGGAGCTGAGGAGGTCACCAGTGAGGTCATCATGTCTCTCACTAGGCTTGGGGAAAATTTTAATCGTCAAGTGGAACATATAGGTTTGCAGAACATATTGGAGAATCCAGCTGCTGCTTTAGAGCTATCTAAAAGGCTCCGCTCAGTAGGAATGAAGGATTTGAAAAATGATTCATCAGATGAGTTCATGGCATCTGTGCCTTCTGAAGTTTCCGTTGTTCGGGTTAATAGTCCATTTTCTTTTGTTTATTCTCTTCTCTTTCAACTTTCCATTTCATATGCATTTTTGAAGATGTTAGAGAGCAGAATGTCCAATCTGAGCGTTGAGGTTACCTTAAGTTCTAGTAAGTTAGCAGAAGCAGAGGCAAAGCTGAAGAGTTATGAATCATCTGAGGTGGATCATAACTCTAGAGTTGAATCCCTGGAGGCTGAACTGATCAAGAAGCAAGCAGAGAATGAGGCTTTGAAGAACCAAGCTATTGCTTCAGAGCAAAAAGCTCCCAGCTCCCAGCAGAATGCTCTATTCCTGGAGGCTGAACTGATCCGTAATGAAGCAGAGAATGAGGTTTTGAAGAACCAAGCTATTGCTCTAGAGCAAAAAGCTTCTAGGTCTGAACAAAAGGCTTTACTCCTGGTGCGGACGATTCTGAAGCGGGATAAGTACTCAAAGGATTTGTTTGATGCTGCGTCTAAGCTCATTGAAGATTCCAGTGGCTCTGGGGAGTCTAAGGATCAGGGTGCTGATCCACTTCTGTTCCCTTCTTCAAGCTAGCCAAGACCAAGCTCCCTGATCACTTGGACCTGGACTCCTTTGAATGTGGTACTTGTTTCATATCTACAAAGTAAAATTCCTGGAGACGCAAAACATTAAGAATTTGCATGTTGAGGTTTTGAAGTTCCCAAGCTGTTGCTTTAGAAAGAAAGCTTCCAGCGTTGAACATAATGTTCTTGTGTTCTTATAGTTTGAGAAATGTATGTATGTATTATTATTTTTAAACATAGTATCTGAAAATAACAATATATTTATTTTCATTATCTTATTATAAATGCGAAATATTTATCTGTATTCTACTTTAACAGTATACTATCACTTTGACACTTGCGATTGGTTCCCCATTCGTATTTGTATTTGGAATTGGATTTAGGGAAAAAACGTTTGTTTCAGTACTCAAAGAATCAAATTCTAAAAATTTGATTCTTGAAGCACAAAATGACCATTATGACAAAAGCTCAGCGGCCTTTTTTTTTTTTTTTTTTTTTTTTTTTTTTTTTTTTTTTCTTTTTTTTTTTTTTTTTTTTTGGCTTTTCCTCTCTTCCTGATTTTCTTCTTCTTCTTCCTTCACTACGCTAAAACATTTAAAAGCATTTAAAAACCCACCACGCTAACACATTTTAAGGCATTCAGAAACCCACCCTTAACTTGAAACCACCACCGGCGTTAGGAAATCTAGATTGTCATCCCCAACAGTCACCATCTTCCACGTTACAACCAAAGCTAGACCATCTTCCACTTGCATTCAAACTCAACACCCAAAGAACCTGAAACTCTTCCTACATTGATATTTAGCAAAAAAACAACCACTAGCGGAAGAGGACAATAGCAAAACACCTCACTGCCAACCTTGATAGATTGAAAAATTGAAGCCAAAATCCACACCCCCAGCCTAACAACAACAAACACCAGCCCATATCCAAAGCACCCCCCAACTAGATAGAAACACATTCATGATCTATTGAAGAAAAAGAAACAATTGCAGATAACATTTCCACACCATAGTCACAGATCAAGAACCCAAAGCAAATCATGTCACCATCATCATCCACCACCTTCGAGCGCCACCTCCAGCATTGAGAGGACTCCAAATCCACCAGCAAAAAAGGTTTTCTTCTCCAACCTGAGCCCACCACCTTCGACAGCCACCACTTTCGAGCACCACCACTGGCACACATTAGCCCAGATCCAACACCATTGTCGATGAAACCTCCCTTAACCTGAGGCCAGCAGCTTCTTCAACGAGCACTAGTTCCACCACCATCGTCGGCGAGATCTCATCTAACCTGAGGCCACCACATTCTTTAAGCACTAGCGGTGTTATTTAACTACTTCATTAACCCATTGTCGACCACCCTCCTCCAACCCCACACCGCTAGATTCGAATGATTTGTTAAGAGGTAACCCAAACAATGCAGCACACTGATTTGGTTTATGTTTAGGAGGCATTTGTTTTATTATGCATTTGTTTAGGGTTTAGTTTATATTTGTTATTGTTGTGAGTGAATGCTGAAACGCCGTCGTACTGAGTATTAATGGAACGGTGTCATTTTGAGACAACTCCAAGATGATCCTGACCGCTGATTCAGAGGAAAAACCAACGGCTAAGATCAAGCCTCCAGTCAACACTATAAAAGGATTAGGGTTTCTTATTGTAACAGTAGATCAAACATAAAAGTTGAGAGCCATATTTCGTTTTCTTTTGTGAGATTAGGGTTCTTTCTTTTGGGTCTGTTTTCAGTGTAATCTGTGGGTTTCTTGAGTGGTTTGGGTTAATCAATCAAGGGAAGAACTACTGTGTTCTTGTTATAGGGATTTCCAGGTTAGAGGATTCCTAGGGTAGATTACGGGTTCGAATTAGAGTTGTTTGATCTGGGTTCTTGGGTGTCATTCTTTGTAATCGTGACTGTAATTGGTTGTTCTATAATCATAATGCAGCGAACTCCCTTTTCGGAGTTCAACGTGGATGTAGCTTGCTCAAATCGGGCAAGTGAACCACGGTAAAGATCCGGTGTTGATTGTTTGTGGTTTCTGTTTTCTTGCTTGTTTCTGGTTGTATCTTGGTTGATTGCATAATAGTGGTATCAGAGTCATCGTCCTAGGGTGTATCTAGATTTTAGAAATCGTTCAATTTTTTGACGAATCGAAAAATTAGGGTTTGCTTGAAAAATTAGGGTTTCTCAGATTTTAGGGGTTTCTCAATCCAAAGGTTCCTAGAGCCTTAGAACTTTGATTCTTACTGAGTCTTGGGGTTATCTTTGTGAGATTAGATCACAAACACTGGTTAAGGAGAGTAATCTTGGTCATTGTCGTGAGTCTGTACCTGTAGTGTTCTTTTCGATTTTCTGTCGAGTTTAAAGGTATATAGACTGGAAACCAGTGACCGCCTTAAAAACTGTCTGGCAGTATTTGACAACTTCTGGTGTAACAACGCCACTTACACCTTAGACTGTATCACACTGTCTGTATAATACCATTAGCACTACACGTATGCAGATCTCCCAATACGATAGGAAGATCGATTTCGGGAGTTGGAAGAAGAAAATGAAGGCTCTGCTTTCACATAATAAAGTTGGCCTTGCACTGGAGAAGGATCAAAAGAAATGGTCCGAGGAGACATTGAAGGAGAAGGAGGAGATTGATGAAGCAACCTACAATCTGATCGTGATGAACCTCTCAGACAGTGTACTGAGGAATGTTGTTGGAATTGAAACCCCTCTTGGGTTATGGGGTAAACTCGAAACTTTGTATGCACTTCAATCTGCACCAAACTTAGCTTTTCTCAAGGGTGCTTTGTTTTCTTATAAAATGGATAGTAGCAAGACAATAGAGGAGAACCTAGATGAATTCCTAAAAATGACCTTAATTTTAAAGGGCACAGATCAGGAACTAGGAGAGACTAGTCTAGCCATGATACTGTTAAACTCCATTACCAAGGATTATCTTGTTGTTAAGAATGCACTTCAGTATTCCGGTACTATCCCTAGTGTTGACTTGATTGTGGCTGGTCTTAAGGCTAGAGAACTTGAGTTAAAGGTCCAAAAATGAAATGGGAGTAACCTGTTTGTTAGGAAAAAACCAAATACCTTTCAATCTGGTAAAGGTAGTCAACCTAGCCGGGGGTCCAAAAACAAGAAACGGGGTAAATGGAACTATAAGCATAAGGCAGAGTCTAGAAAATGTTTTTTCTGTAATAAAACTGGTCATCTGAAAAAGAATTGCTTTGAATGGCTTAAGAAACAAAAGCAAGGAAACACAGAGAGTAACCTAGCCTCATCCAAACACTTAGCTGAAGAAACAGAGGTGCTTACTGTCTTTGTTTCTGACAATACAAGAGAGTGGGTGTTAGATTCTGGGTGCTTTTTTCACATGAGCCCCAATAGGGACTGGTTTCATGACTTTAAGGAATATAATAGGGAGACTGTGTTCATGGGGAACAACAATGCCTCTAGGGTAAAAGGGAAAGGTAGTATAACCCTTAGACTCTGTAGTGGGAAACTAATAAAGCTTACTCATGTTAGGTACATTCCAGAACTCAAAAGGAACCTCATATCCTTAGGAACCTTAGATGAGGAAGGATGCTGTTACAGAGCCGAAAATGGATGGCTGAATGTGTATAGAAACCAGAATCTAATTCTAAAAGGAGAAAAAAAGAATGGGTTATACATCCTATGTGGAGAATATTATTATGATTGCCTAGGTTCTTCTCTTGTCACCCCAAATATGTCAGTAACAGAAAAATGGCACCTTAGGATAGGACATATGAGTTAGAGGGGACTAGATATCCTAAGTAACCAAGGCATGTTAGGAAAGGACACTGCTACAACCTTAGAATTTTGTGAGAACTGCATTTTAGGAAAACAGCACAGAGTCGGTTTCCCAAAAGGCATACATCTGGCCAAAGGTTGTTTAGAATACATACACTCAGACTTATGGGGACCTGAGAGAGTGAGGTCTCATGGGGGCAGTAGTTACTTTATGTCCATTGTAGATGATTTTAGCAGAAAAGTGTGGATTTACACCCTTAGAACTAAGGACCAGGCACTGTCTAAATTTCAAGAGTGGAAAGCCCTAGTGGAAAACCAACTAGACAGAAAGGTAAAAACTCTAAGGACTGACAATGGATTAGAGTACTGTAACACTGAATTTGATAAGTTTTGTAGTGAGCAAGGAATCCTAAGACATAGAACTGTGAGAAGAACCCCTCAGCAGAATGGGGTAGTTGAGAGGATGAATAGGACATTCCTAGAAAAAGTCAGATGCTTGTTGTTCACTTCAGGGTTACCTAATACCTTCTGGGGAGAGGCCTTGTCCACTGCAGCCTATCTGATAAATAGGAGCCCCTCTACTGCCATAAATTTCAAATGTCCTAAAGAAGTATGGTCAGGAAGAAAGCCTGGTTTAAGCCATTTGAGAATGTTTGGGTATGCAGCCTATGCACATACAGTGGGAGGAAAGTTAGAGCCTAGATCCACCAAGTGTGTGTTCCTAGGATATCAAGATAGTACCAAAGGGTACAGACTCTGGGACAGAAATTCACCAAGGGTAAAAATCATCATTTCCAAGGATGTAGTCTTTAATGAAGGGGTGTTCCCTTGTAAAACCATTGAACAGAACACTGGTACCAACACCCCACCTGAACCTACCAAGGATACAACTGAGACTACAACCATTGAGGTGGAGCCTGTAGGTCAGCAGGCTGAACCACCTTAACCCAATGAGGAACATGCACCTGAAAACCAATCAGGACCAGAGGATCCTGGATCTGATAGCGAAGAAAATGAAGCAGATGCCCCAGAGCCCCAACATGCACAATTAGAACACTATCAACTTGCCAGAGATAGAATAAGGAGGGAGGTAAGACCCCCTGCCAGGTTTTCTTATGCTGAACTGATATACACTGCTTTGCTTGCAAGAATAGGGATTCAAAGAACAGAACCAGACTCATATGAAAAAGCAATGAACTCTAAGGAAAGGGAAAAATGGAGGCAAGCAATGGAAGAGGAAATGAGGTCACTTGAGGTAAACAGAACCTGGTCCTTGGTTCCAAACCCAAGGATCAAAAACTAATCAAACGCAGATGGTTGTACAAGATTAAAGAGGGAATCTCAGCTACTGAGCCCCTTAGGTACAAAGCCAGGTTAATAGCTAAGGGTTACACCCGACGTGAAGGAATAGACTTCAATGAAGTCTTTTCCCCTGTAGTCAAGTATAAAACCATTAGGTTAATGCTCTCCATTGTTGCCCATTATAACCTAGAGTTAGAACAAATGGATGTTATCACTGTCTTTCTGCATAGTAACTTAGAAGAGGAGATTTACATGAGCCAACACCTAGGTTTTATTGATCCCAAGAAACCTGACCATGTGTGCATTCTGCACAAATCACTGTATGGACTGAAACAGTCCCCAAGACAATGGTATAAGAGGTTTGACAATTTCATTGTAAGTATAGGATACACTAGGAGTAGATATGACAATTGTTTCTATTTTAATTTGAATCATAATCTGCCTGTATATCTTTTACTGTATGTGGATGATATGTTACTTGTGAGTGAGTCTAAGTCTAAAATTCATGAGTTAAAGGGTCAGCTTAGATCAGAATTTGACATGAAGGATCTAAGAAATGCCAAAAGAATCCTAGGAATGGACGTTATCAGGAACAGGGGTAAACATGAATTAATCATTAGGCAGAAATCATACTTAGAAAAACTAGTGTCTAAATTTGGTATGGCTGACTCAAAACTAGTGTCCATGCTTCTTGCAAACCATGTTGTGTTAAACAAGAGCCAATGCCCCACAACTGAGTCTGGGATAATCAAAATGGAATCTGTCCCCTATGCAAATGTTGTTGGATCTGTGATGTATGGAATGATCAGTACCAGACCAGACCTGTCCTATTATATTTCCTTACTAAGCAGATTCATGGCAAATCCAGGTAGTGAGCACTGGACTGCCTTAAAGGGAGTATTAAGGTACATTAATGGTACCCTGAATGTTGGTTTAAACTTCTGTAAAAGGCATAATACACTTGACTTGGTGGGTTTTGTAGACTTTGATTTTGCAGGTGACAAAGACACAAGGAAATCCACCATCTCATATTACTTTACCCTTGGAGGAATTGCATTAGCTGGAAGTCACAGCTTCAGCTCATTATTGCTCTCTTAACAACTAAAGCAGAGTATATTGCTATTGTTGATGTGTTTAAGGAAGCTGTATGGCTGCAAGGTTTGTTAGCCGAAGCAAAACTGACTGATGGCAAGGTTACTATATTCTCAGATAGTCAGAGTGCAATCCATCTCAGTAAGAATCCAATTTCCCATGAGCGGACCAAGCATGTGGATGTTCGCTTCCACTTCGTCAGAGACTTAGTAACACAGGGGGTAATTGATCTTGTAAAGGTATCCACTGAAGATAATCCTGCTGACATGGGAACCAAGGTTGTCTCACCTGTAAAGTTCAAGCACTGCTTGAACCTGCTGCGTGTAAGATAACCTATGAAGACCAGAACAATGATGGAACTGTTTGGGTTTGCTGCACTGTGAATGTTTAGCATTCAATGTGGAGATTGTTGTGAGTGAATGCTGAAACGGCGTCGTACTGAGTATTAATGGAACGGTGTCATTTTGAGACAGCTCCAAGATGATCCTAACCGCTGATTCAGAGGAAAAACCAACGGCTGAGATCAAGCCTCCAGTCAACACTATAAAATGATTAGGGTTTCTTATTGTAACAGTAGATCAAACATAAAAGTTGAGAGCCGTATTTCGTTTTCTTTTGTGAGATTAGGGTTCTTTCTTTTGGGTTTGTTTTCAGTGTAATCTGTGGGTTTCTTGAGTGGTTTGGGTTAATCAATCAAGGGAAGAACTACTGTGTTCTTGTTATAGGGATTTCCAGGTTAGAGGATTCCTAGGGCAGATTATGGGTTTGAATCATAGTTGTTTGATCTGGGTTCTTGGGTGTCATTCTTTGTAATCGTGACTGTAATTGGTTGTTCTATAATCATAGTGTAGTGAACTCCCTTTTCGGAGTTCAACGTGGATGTAGCTTGCTCAAATCGGGCAAGTGAACCACAGTAAAGATCCGGTGTTGATTGTTTGTGGTTTTTGTTTTCTTGCTTGTTTCTGGTTGTATCTTGGTTGATTGCATAATAGTTTTATTTTGCATTTGTATTATATTTGTTTATGGTATACTTGTACGCAATGGTATGTATGAATTTCATTAGTTGTTTGTGTTTTATTCATAGTTGGTTAGGTTTTAGTTTATATGGTTGTATATGGTTAGGAGTAATTAGTTTAGTTAGTTGAATTGGTTACTATAGTTACTGTCAACTATAGATAATTAAACATGGTTACTGGAAATTTTGGGTAGATTCGACATCGTTATTGATTGTAAGAACAAATTATGATCATATGAACAAAAGTCACTATAATTTGGCCCACCGGCACATGATCGACTACTACTTTCAACAAAAGAGGAAGTTTCGATGTTTTTCCAGACTTGGAGTTCGTCAAACACCCTGTTGGTCAACACTGCCCGTAGCTTCCCCTGCATTGACAACTTCAAATAGTGTTGGATCGAACGAGGTAACAATTTATCTGTGTTTAGTTTATGAGGTTTAAATGTGCGTATGTGTGTTGGTAATGTGTTTGCTGATTATTATGGTGTCCCAATCTTGGTTGTCATTCTCACCATACTATTATTAGATGAGTGATAATGTCAACTGGTTTGCTGAGATGACCCACAAATTTCTGGTTTTGTTGTCTGAGCGTGTGAAAATTTCCCACGGTACTTGTTGGATGACTTATCATTATTGGTTGGGAGGAGACTCAACATGACACAACTAGCCTCTAAGTACTTTCGCTTGAGAAAAGCATATCAAGCATGTCGGAAATTGCTTCAACACATGAGCTTTGGTTGGGATCATGAGTCACAAACTCCAATGTGTCCTTTACAGGCTTGACAAGAATATATCAAGGTAAATTTTAAAATTTTAAATTCATATTAATCTACGGCACTGTACTTTTACGAATTTTTTTGGGGACTAACAGATATTAATATATGTTTATTTTTCATTACCAGCAAAACCCACATGCGCAACAATTCTTCCACAAGGGACTTCCTCACAAGGAGCTTTATAAAGTCATATTTGAGAAGCAAATTGCCACAGGGAGATATGCGTACACATCTACGTCTCAATTTGTGGAGAACTTCACTTCTTTCGATTAGAGACTGGTTGGCATTGATGATAGTGACTTTGAACCTGATCTACATCGGACGATAGGGGAAAAATAGTCAAACACATCTGGTCATGAAAGACCGACAAATAGGAGGAAGAAAAGCGGCCTAGGATAGACACTTGTGAATGTCATTGGTAGATTGACGGATGTGCTTATGGAGAGGAGTATGAGATCGAGGGCTAGCAATCGTAGTGGAGATAAGGGGGACGAAGAGAACACCAATGCTCCATCTGATCCATTTTCCATGAGCCATTGTATTAACATCTTGACGGCCATGCAAGTACCCACAGAGTTTTACATGCTGGTTGTCAAGTACTTATATCAAAATCCAGGGTGGTGGGAGGTATTCGTAAAACTGCTGCCCGAGGAAAAGGCTAATTGGATTTACAATGACTTTCGTAATTTGTAGATGACCCTATATGTCCTAAGTATTTGGCCACAGTTTTGTATGCGCCAGTGGGCACTTATTCCTTTTACGGCTAACCCAAACTTTTTTCTGCACCTTGATTTGAAAAATTTACCCAAATGTCTACTACTGTATGAACTTGTTCATTATGCTATTGTTTTATGTGAGATAACATGTTTCATATAAGTTTAGGATTGTAATTAGAATTAAAAATTGAATGTTATATTTTGCTAAGTACTACAACAACTGTTAAATGATGATCAATGTTTTACAAATGTACAGGTCTAAATGGCATCGTCTAGGCGTACAGGAAGAAAATGAAGCACTGTAGATGACGAAGAAGAAATACTGACACATATAACAGTTGCATTGTGCACTGTTATTGCGTTGGAAACAGATAGGTGCCCTTACTGCATACATTCGTATTAACTGGTCATGATTGCATGTTGCAAGTACTAAATGGTCATGATGACAGAATCTTTGACAAGTGCCGCATGGACAAAGACTATTTTACAAACTTTTGTTACATTTTGGCACAACAAGGGAAATTACGAGCAACTAGGAGGATGAGTATTGAAGAATAAGTCATGACATTTTTGACAATCGCAGGTAAAAACGAGACAATTAGAATGATGATGGAGGATTTCTAATAATTGGGTGAGACGATCTCTAGATATGTTGGCGAGGTTTGCGAGGTGATATGTGAGTTGAAGACAGAGTTTATCAGGCCACCAGACTTCAATGATGTTCTACTGGAAATATCGACCAATTGAAAATATCACCCTTTCTTTAAGGCACTTCTTCATTATGTTTTATATTAGTGGGTAGTTAAGTTCATTGTGTTATTAATATTGATAGTCAGTTAATATTACTAAAATTCAATTTTGATGATAGGGCTATATTGGAGTCATTGATGGCACACATGTTTATGCTTCGGTTCCACAGGAGTTTGGCGATAGGTACCAGAATCGCAAAGGAACGTTGTCATAGAATGTAATGGCTGTATGCAACTTTAAGATGATGTTCACTTATGTCGTCACTGGGTCGGAAGGATCTGTGCATGATTCAAGAGTGTTAAATTCAGTTATTGATGATCCTAATTCTAGATTCCCATATCCTCCACCAGGTATAAGTATCTTCTTTACATATTATAGCGTATTGGTTCTATTTTTTAGGCCCTGGAATTCAAATAACATGTGTGATTTTATTATAGGAAAATACTATTTGATTGATGCGGGTTATCCAAATAAAAGGGGTTCCTCGCCCCTCATAGGCAAGTGGCTTACCATATTCATGATCACCGCCATAACCGGAGGGGCCACAAATGTTGTTTAACTACAGACATGCATCACTTCGCAATGTTGTCGAGAGAACCTTTGGTGTCTTAAAAAAAAGGTTCGTA
This sequence comes from Pistacia vera, assembly GCF_008641045.1. Taxonomy (NCBI): domain Eukaryota; kingdom Viridiplantae; phylum Streptophyta; class Magnoliopsida; order Sapindales; family Anacardiaceae; genus Pistacia; species Pistacia vera. Next base: position 1,221,918 of record NW_022196136.1, on the reverse strand, counting down.
TTCTCAATGGAATGAACAATTACCCGTTGGACAAATAAGGGAAGATTTGTTAGTAAACGGTCCCATATACGTAGTGGAAACAAAACAAATATAATGTAGAGATCGTTTACATGAGCCAAGATCAAGGGTATAATTTTACAATTCATATTAAAATAAAATCTGCAGAAAAATAAATCTGAGTTTAAAGAAAAACAAACGCACATTGGAGGCTCCTCCAAATTTGTCAACGAATGTTTTGCTACCAATCCAAGTGTAGAATCGAACCCACGTAGTCCACACGAAGACAGTCTCAAAAGTACCAAAGAGGGATTTGCTAGATCCTCTTTGGCTTCAAGATTAAGAAGAAAGGAAATCAATTGAATTGATTTTTGAGCTTAAAGTGTTTCTGCCGTGGGAGTGTATTGAGAGGGGCTGCTGTGTGTGTTTTAATTTCAAAAGAAATCAATTCATTAGAAACAATTAACACACACTTTTCCTTTTATATTTAATCAAGTTGCTCTAATCCCATATGGAATAGGCTTGGGCTCCAACCCAAACGCCCCATGTTGCCAAACACTCCCAATTTGATATTTTTATTTTATTTTCCATCATTGTCTCAATTAAAATCAATTAACATATATTTAAATATATATTAACATTTAACAATAATGATAATATATTTAAATATGTGCGAACATACATTTACACGTAATTTCACTTATTTAATTTTTCTAACAAATTAAATAAAGGCTACGACCTCAGCAAATTTAATTGCACTATGAAATTACCAAAATATCTTTTCACCTTAAAAGACGAAAACGCCCTTCTTTCTTCTTGGATCTTAAATTATTTTCTATGTGTGTGACCCATAGGCTTCTCATCATATCGGCAGTGTATAGCACCAATTAATTGTATCACCAATACACAGACCAAGATTGGCCCCTAGCAAGGCATCATGGCCACCTGATAGATTCAGATTCAAGAAAGTAGCTACCTGTCAATGATATGGTTACCGTGCAATTCGATCATTTCATCATACGTTATCTCAATGAGACGAAGGCATATAAATAGTGTCAACCTTCGGTTACTCTCGATATTATGTAATCAGTTTCTGGACCAATGACCTGTATTATAATCCTAATAGAGCAACAACTCAATCCCACTGTGGCCACAGTTTTTAGTGTCATTGTCATATACTGAATTGCGCCGTGAGATAACTTTTCCCGTACCCGGGAGTGATGAATCCTCTATCAATCCACCCTAGTCTTGATACACTCCTTGATGCAGCCAATCACCATCGTATTGAAAACTCTGAAAAGAACTGCGTTAGGCTAGTGTCAAACTGCACCAATCGATGCACAAGACGCTCTAGTGATCTCAAGTCTAAGGATCACATACACCACTATTCGTTAGAGAATTTATTCCATAGACACTAGGGTTACCATCCATATGAAATCCTCTGGTGGGTCAGTCCAGTGAACTTGCTACTGTGTATCCGCCTACAGCAAGCACCCATGTGTTGCACCAGGTTGTCACCAAACAACCTTGACAAGTGAGATCAGTCACTGCCTTTCGATAGGGTCGTTCAACACCATGATAGCCTTACCGTATTATCTGTGCCCTTACTTTAGAATGATACTAGGGCTACGGACGTTTCTAGAATGACCACCATATGTGCTCATAGGGTTCTCACTATCAAGATTTGAAACACTTGATACCCTCGTCACGGTTCTACCTTTCTAAGGACATATATCAATATATATTGCAATAATAATGATTTACGCGATATAGAATAAAATGTCTTTCATTGATTAATGAACATTATTATAAAGAGTCAATTCTACAATAATTGATTGGCTCTAGGGCACCTACTCTAACAATCTCCCACTTGCACTATAGCCAATCATTCATGCACTCAACTCTGAATGACCCAAGTGTCTGCACTATAGCTAGTCATTCATGCACTCAACATTGAATGACCCAAGTGCCCATCATGCTTCTGCTACAACAGAAACATTAATAGTGGGTTAGTAGGTGTTCTGCAAATCTGCACATTCCCTTTCTTATCGATCCTTCAGACCAGATTGAATCAACCAAGTAAGTGTTTGGATTACTGGTGAGACCGTGATTCCTCAGCCACAACAATGGCTCCATTGTTGTCGCAGTACAACTATACTGGATTAGCAATGCTTGAAATCACATCAAGTTCAGTAATGAACTTCTTGATCCAAACCACCTACACGGCTGCATTAAATAATGTGATACACTTAACATCAATTGTAGAATTCGCTACAATACACTGATTCAAGCTCTTCCAGCTCACTGCAGTTACATTGAGACAAAATTGTGTAATCCCAAATTGCAAACTATAATCATCCTTTTCTCATTTGGAAATAGCGTCACTGTATTCTCTTACAGTGAGCTCATCTTTCCTCCATAATCCAAGAATATATATTCTTAAGCCCTTTTCAAGTACTTAAGAATGTCCATTGTTACTCACCCAGTGTCATTTACTTGGATTTAGTTGATATCTTCTACTAGTGCTGAACGCACATAAGACATCAATCTAAGTACATAACATATTGCTCACTTGAGCCTGATTGATATCCACTACAAGTGCTGGATGCACATTAGATATCAATCTTATCATACAAGATGGATCCACTTGCTGAAGCATGTGGGATCCTCTTCATTCTATCTTTCTCATCGTGTGGTTAAAGACACATATCCTTATAGAGATAGACACCATATGCCATCAGAAGAAATCCCTTCTTCGATTTTTCTTTATTGAATGTGTTTAGTACCTTGTCTATGTACTCTGACTTAGTTTGAGCAACCTACACGATCTATCATGATAGATTTTTATTCCAAGGATGTAGGTTGCTTCCCCTAAGTCCTTCATGGAGAAGCACTTGGATAACCAAGTCTTTACCGACTGCAAGTTTGGTATATCATTCCCGATCAGAAGTATGTCATCGACATACAACACTAGGAATACTACTGCGCTCCCACTCACTTTCTTGTAAACACAGGGCTCATCTTCGTTCTTGATAAAACTGAATTCTTTTATGGCTTCATTAAAATGAATGTTCCAGCTCCTTAAAGCTTGCTTGAGTCCATAAATGGATCTCTACAACTTGCATACCTTATTAGCTTAACTATCAAGAATGAAACCATCAGGTTGTGTCATATACACATCCTCCTCAAGGTTTCCATTCAAGAAAGCAGTTTTGACATCTATTTGCCAAATCTCATAGTCATGATATGCAGCAATTGCAAGCATAATCTGGATGGATTTAATCATGGCAACTGGCGAAAAGGTTTCTTCATAGTCAATGCCATGAATTTGTTTGAAACCTTTGGCAACCAGTCGTGCTTTATAAGTATGCACGATGCCATCCATGTCAGTCTTCTTCTCAAAGACCTATTTACACCCTATGGGTTTTACCCCTTCAGGTGGTTCCACCAAAGACCATACTTGGTTCTGATATATGGAGTCCATCTCAGATTTCATGGCTTCAAGCCATTTAACAGAATCTGGATCCGATATAGTGTCTTCGTAGGTTCTGGGTTCATCGTCTTGGTAGACTAGTACGTCACCATGTTGAGTCATGAGATAACCGTATCTCTCGGGCTTATGGCGTACTCTCCTAGATCTATGTAGCTCTTGTGCTACTTGAGGTGGTTCACTTTGATCCACAAATTGTGGAGTAACCTCCTCATGATGCTCAACCACTTCCTGCGGCACATCATCCCGTCCTTCATCTAGTATATCTTGTGGTTCTAGAACTTCATCAAGTTCTACTTTTCTCCCACTAGTACTTCTTAGAAAATATTCCTTTTCTAGGAAGACACCAGATCGAGCAACAAAAATTTTGCACTGTTTTGGGTGGTAGAAATAGTATCCTTTGGTCTCATTTGGATACCCTACAAATATACATTTACAGGATTTTGGGCCTAGCTTGTTCGAAGTCAATTTCTTAACATAAGCTTCGCAACCCCAAGTCCTTAGATAAGACAAGTTAGGCTTCCTCCCATTCCATAGCTCATATGGAGTCTTATCTACAGACTTTGACAGCACACGGTTCAAAACGTGAGTTACAGTCTCTAGGGCATAACCCCAGAATGATACAGGTAAATCACTAAAACCCACCATGGACCTAACCACATCAAGTAAGGTCTTATTCCTCTTTTCTGACACTCCATTGTGTTGGGGTGTATAAGAAGGGGTGAGTTATGATACTATCCCACATCCTTTTAGGTATGTTTAGCTCAACTTGCCAAAGTTGGCATAGTTGTCATTTTTGAGATTATCCCTTGTTGTCTTTCTTAAGAACATATTATTATGAAACAGTTCCATAAAGAATATTATTTATACTTAAGGACAATAATCCATTAGTAAACTAATATTCTCATTTGTCCTATGTGGACACAGAAATATAATTTCTAGAAACTGAAAAATAATCCACAAGTTCCAAGAAACAAGTCCATCGGCTAAATCAGACGATAAGATCCTATAGCAAATGCAGTAGCACGTGCTTTATTTCCAACTAGTAGGTCCACCTCTCCCTCGGCGAGCAATCAACTCTGCCGTAGTTCCTGCACATCAATCAAATGTGAGAACCACATCTTGTGTCAACCAGATGTTTACGAGAGAAGTTAATCTCAAGAATGTACCTGACGAAGAAGTGACATTCTTCTTCTGTTTTGCTAGGAAGGCCTTGCAATGTTTCCTCCAATGGCTGGGATTCCCGACAAACGCATTTCCTTTCTACAACAGTTCTTTCCAATGACTTCTGAGCCCTTTCCTTTTTCACTTGAGTTAGCTTTAACCAAAGTCAATTTTTCTGACATTTTCATGCCTAACTCAATAGCCTTTAACAAATTCAGAAGCTCGGAAAGGGTATTCTTCTTATCTTCCTCAATGAAGTCATAGACAAATTGAGAATAAGAATCTGATAATGACTATAATATTAGGTTTATTGCTAAACCTTCTTTAAGTTCACATCCCAAAATCTCAAGCTTGTTCATATAATCGATCCACTTGAGTATATGATCACCAATTTTGGTACCCTCTTCCATCCTACATCTGAATAACGACCGAGACACTATATGCTTCTCATTTCTTCGAAGAAAATGAAGAATAGAAGCTAAATCCATTTTCTGGCACTGCTGTCACAGTAATGGTGCCATTGATGCAAGCACAATATATCTAGTCATTTCTACTTTTGCATCATGTGTATGCTTCACATATACATACCCAGTCTCATGGATAGAACTATCAGCAGGCTCTTGTGATAGAGCTTGCTCAATGGTGTATAATCTATCGCTTGACTGAAGTATATTATTTATACTTCTATAGCAGTCAACAAAATTTTCTCCATTCCATTTCTCTCCCAGTTCGATGATTTGTCGCAGTGATGTTGGGATCATTTTGCTCAAATTTAAGTGAATCTACAAGTGCAGGAAAAGTAACCGTTATTACCATGTTCATTATTATTGTTTAATATGGTCTTTTATTAAACGAAGTTCCCACTATTTTACTCAAGTTAATAGCCCTCACCATTAACTCAGAAAAGCCCGTTTACTTTCCTAGTGGACCATGATCCCATCCTACCCATTTCAAACCTTCGCTTTGGCGAACAAGCCAAAATGAGTTGATTAGGTAGGCCAACAAACTTAATCCACACCAGTTGATAACTCCCATTATCAACCTCAAATGTGAGAAAGCCAACAAGCCAATCACACAATCCAATGGTCACTACATACCATCGTCCTCAAGTGTGATTCTCAGTATCAGTAGAGTGGACACTATATGTCACCACGTACACAGTATATGTGTACTACTGTACTATGCCTATGACGCACATTTATCAACCTTCGCTTTGGCGAACAAGCAAAACCGTCATTTTAAGTCGACCCATCACCATTAAGAAAAACTCCAATGCATTTTAACCTCCTACTGGTAGAAGTGTATCCTTCACTTTGGCGAACAAGGTTTCGACGACCAGTGGTTTGATTAAAACCATGGTGATGGAAAGCTTTCTTGACTTAATATACTTTAATTGAGGGTTTTGTTATTTAATGTCTCACCAGATTATTATCTTTGTTAGAATGACATTGTTTGGCATCTTATTGAACATTCAACCTTATCATACATTCTAAACAAAATATTAAAATGTGCCGTTACATGGCCCAACTAAAACCAATTTCCTCGAGCCTAGAGGAATCGGTAGGTCACCTAGGGGTCCTGTAATAAACATCTTGAGTTTTCAAGTATGGTTGTCTCGTCCTTTGCTCCATCTTCAAGTACATTACAAAACTTTTAAATTTACAAAAGAATAATAATACAAAATTCTTTACATCAATAAATTTAGAAACCTCGATTTACATTCGAGGGGAGTTAGATGAGAAGAGAATGTACATCAAGAAAAAGGAGAGAGGCAGGACACGCGGACCCTATTTAACAAATTATACAACCATACATACCCAAGAATATTTTAAAACATTCACCCTTAGGTCTAAGGCTCATGTACCGGGCACCATGCAATATACAAACAAGTACAAAGCATATATTTCAAAAACAATAAATTTAGGAAATTTATAGATTAATTACCATTTACCCCTTGACAATTTACAGATCTATAGTTTGATCCAAAAGTTTTGAAATTTTGCATTTTAGCCCCTACACACTCGGAAGTGCGCTCGTTGCAGCGATGAGTTAGATCACCGCAGCGTGCATTGATTACTTGAAGTTCACGCTTAACGTACCTTCACCGCGGTGATTTGGTACAACGCCCGTCCTAAGAACAATCGTCTCGGCGATGGGTTATATCGCCGCGGTGAGCGCTGTTTTCATACAACGCTCGTCCATAAGACGATCACCGCGGCGATACTTTATATCGCTACGGCGAGCATTGGTTTTATACAACACTTGTCCATAAGACGATCACCACAACGATGCTTTATATCGCCGCGACGAGCGCTGGTTTCGTCACCAGCTTGAGTGTGAACAACGCTCGTTACGATGATTAATTATATCGCTGCGGCGAGCGTACATAGATCTGTAGCTCCGAATCTATTCATACAGTACCCATATACACTTTAAACAGATTTTGCAATCAATCAAACACATTGATCTCATCAAAAATTCATTAACCACTATACCAAACATGCAGATCATCAACAAATTAAAAATTAATCGATTCATAAATATATTAAAACATGATTTTAAGGCAGATTTTATAAGGCAACATTATATCATCAAATACATGTTATCAACCATCCAAATAAAAATTGTAAAATTTGGTACCTTAGGCTCTGATACCACTGTTAGTAAACGGTCTCATATATGCAGCGGAAACAAAACAAATATAATGTAGAGATCGTTTACATGAGCCAAGATCAAGGGTATAATTTTACAATTCATATTAAAATAAAATCTACAGAAAAAAAATCCGAGTTTAAAGAAAACAAACGCACATTGGAGGCTCCTCCAAATTTGTCAACGAATGTTTTGCTATCGATCCAAGTGTAGAATCGAACCCACGTAGTCCACACGATGACAATCTCAAAAGAACCAAAGAGGGATTTGCTAGATCCTCTTTGGCTTCAAGATTAAGAAGAAAGGAAATCAATTGAATTGATTTTTGAGCCTAAAGTGTTTCTGCCGTGTGAGTGTATTGATAGGGGCTGCTGTGTGTGTTTTACTTTAAAAAGAAATCAAATCCTCAAAAAAGAATCAACACACACACTTTTCCTTTTATAGTTAATCAAGTTGCCCTAATCCCATATGGAATAGGCTTGGGCTCCAACCCAAACGCCCCATGTTGCCAAACACTCCCAATTTGATATTTTTATTTTATTTTCCATCATTATCTCAATTAAAATCAATTAATATATATTAATATTTAACAATAATGATAATATATTTAAATATGTGCGAACACACATTTAAACGTAATTTCACTTATTTAATTTTTCTAACAAATTAAATAAAGGCTGCGACCTCAGCAAATTTAATTGCACTATGAAATTACCAAAATATCTTTTCGCCTTAAAAGACGAAAACGCCCTTCTTTCTTCTTGGATCTTAAATTATTTTCTATGTGTGTGACCTATAGGCTCCTCATCATATCAGCAGTGTATAGCACCAATTAATCGTCTCACCAATACACAGACCAAGATTGGCCCCTAGCAAGGCATCATGGCCACCTGATAGATTCAGATTCAGCAAAGTAGCTACTTATCAACGATATGGTTACCGTGCAATTCAATATTTCATCATACGTTATCTCAACGAGACGAAGGCATATAAATAGTGTCAACCTTTGGTTACTCTCGATATTATGTATTCAGTTTCTGGACCAATGACCTGTATTATAATCCTAATAGAGCAACAACTCAATCCTACTGTGGCCACAGTTTTTAGTGTCATTGTCATATACTGAATTGCGCCGTGAGATAACTTCTCCCGTACCCGGGAGTGATGAATCCTCTGTCAATCCACCCTAGTCTTGATACACTCCTTGATGCAGCCAATCACCACCGTATTAACAACTCTGAAAAGAACTGCATTAGGCTAGTGTCAAACTGTACCAATCGATGCACAAGACGCTCCGGTGATCTCAAGTCTAAGGATCACATACACCACCATTCGTTAGATGATTTATTCCATAGACACTGGGGTTACCATTCATATGAAATCCTCTGGTGGGTCAGTCCAGTGAACTTGCTGCAGTGTATCAGCCTACAGCAAGCACCCATGTGTTGCACTAGGTTGTCACCAAACAACCTTGACAAGTGAGATCAGTCACTGCCTTTCGACAGGGTCATTCAACACTATGATAGCCTTACTGTATTATTTGTGCCCTTACTTCCGAATAATACTGGGGCTACAGACGTTTCTAGAATGGCCACCATATGTACTCATAGGGTTCTCACTATCAAGATTTGAAACACTTGATACCCTCGTCACGGTTCTACCATTCTAAAGACATATATCAATACATATTGCAATAATAATGATTTACGTGATATAGAATAAAATGCATTTTATTGATTAATAAACATTATTACAAAGAGTCAATTCTACAATAATTGATTGGCTCTAGGGCACCTACTCCAACAAGATTCTTATGGCATGTTGTGTGTACTTCATAATTTTATCAAAATGTACAATATGGAGGACCCTATCTTCCAATGGTATACTGAAAATACAGGTAATGAGCAAGTATATTTTGATGACCAAAACAGGGCAGAAGATGGCAGAAATTGAGAGGGATCGAGTCAATTGCAGCAAGGTATTATAGATGACATGGCAACATGATAACATAACGACTGAAATTTGGGCAGCACATATGACCATGTCGTAGTTGTTAATGAAGTATAGGTGTAAAAACGATTCTAAGAGTTGATAATTAGTAGCTTTGTCATATATGTAGTAATGTGGTGTTTTTAAACTGTTGAATTAAATTAGTATAGGAATTTTTTTTTTTAATTTAGTGGTTACAAAATTACCAATCAAATGTTTAATATTATTAAAATGTAAATTGATAAGTTTTTAGGTTATAATAATAAATTATTTTAACTAAATGCACCAAAATATTGTATTAATAAATCATTTATAAAAAATATACTAAACAAATATTCAACAATTTATTCAACTCAAATAACAAGGTCAAAATACTCTATCAAACACAGTTTATTCAAATCATATTCTCGTAATAATAACTAAACTCAATTCCACAATACTATTTTAAAAATCCTACCTAAAATAACAAAACAAACACACCCTTAAATATTTATTTTGAATTTAACCATCTATTTGATTGTGAACTAAATAGTAAATATATGAATAATAAAAATTATTATATACTTTTCTGTCCTACCTGCCTGAAGTGGAAGACACCTTTGCACTTGAATTAGCTATTTTGCTAAATTTGAATAATATGTTTATTTTGAGGGAAATGTCATCTAAAACCCATTTTTTTCTTCTCTAGTTTGGTATGGCGAAAAGAGAAAACTAAGAGCAATTGCCAATTTCGTTAATGTCTAACAAAAAAAGGTTTTATGTAATTACTAGTACTTGAACTATAAGTAATTATCTCTATATTATGAGGGTGTTTGTCTAAGCTTATAAGTTGGTTAAACTAGTTTATAAACTCTAAAATTAAGCTGATATGTTTGTTTATAACTTTTTTGAGTTTATAAGAAGAAAAAAAAAAAGTTGGGGGGAGGTACTTTTTTTTTGGGGGGGGTTTATAAGCACTCTGCTTATAAGCTAGTTTGACGAAGTATATTACCACATTATCTTTGTTTAATTTTAAAATTTCATAGTATACACTTGTTTAATGTAGTACCATTTTTAGTCATTTTATAATAAAATGTACTTATAAGCCACATTTTACCAAACATGTCAACTACTTAGTACTTTAACCAAACACGTAATTACTTAAAATTTCAAATGCTTATAAGCTAAAATTAGCTTATAAGCACTTGTTACTTATAAGCTAATTTTGTTAAGCTCAGACAAACACCCTCTATGTATTTGATATGAAAACTATTTTTGGATAGTTAAAAGGTTTTCTTACTAGGGATTAAAAGCTCTTTTTGGATGGTTTAAAATGGTAAATAAAATAAATGTTATTTCATTATTTATGGAATCTGAATTAATATTTAATCTTTTTTTTTTTTTTTTTGGTAAATAAAAGTTTATAACATTCAATGGTTTACAATTTTTTTTTTATGTAATCTTTGCTTATATAAGCTTCCAAAATCTTTACAATAAGGTTATGGGAAAAAAAAATGAGAAAATATTGTAATACAGTACAAGGTAAGGAAAATTAAAAAGATGTAATAATAATAAAAATTACTGGAAAATGGTAAATTAGTGTACATTTTTAATAATTTTACAACTTTTTTATTATTATTATTTTTTTTTATTTTAAGATAAAAAATATACTTAATAACTTCTATTTTCATTAAAAAATAAAAAAATAAAACCCTTATATAATTCCTTGGCTTTGTGTTTGATTCTTTGTCTTTTCACAACACGCAAAAATAAACTTCATTTCCTTTAGCAAAGCGGGGTTTTAGTGGAAGAAACTAGAGGGTCATTGAAAGTTTCGACTTTTAGCCACACAAAGGCTGACTGTGAGCATTAAGGTCAGTTGCTCTGGCTCTTTTTTTTTTTTTTTTTTTTTTTTTTCATTGGGTTTTGTAATATGAACTGGTATGCCTATTTGTTGATTAACTTTATGTTCATTCTTGCTGTTTCTTCATATCTTGGTGTCTCTTCTTGCTCTTTGAGGTTACAAATAGTTTTATTAATTTAAAGTTGATGCCTTTTGAGTTTGCTTTTGGTTCTGCATCAACTATTATAGTTTAGTTTATCTGTCTCTCTTCAGTGCTTCATTTTTGTAGCAATGCAATGTTTTGTACATTTACGAGTTATTATTTGTTGTGCAAGTGCATGTAACATCTCCGGCTTTAAGTGTTACAATTTAGCTTTCTGGCTAAGGTGTTTGTGTTCTTGCTTTCTTAGGATATAATTTGTTTAGAGATTTTGCTCTTCCCAGCTTTGGATATTAACTTTTATTTTAGAAAATTGAGATATTACTATGTTGAATGCAATTTTTTTTTTTTTTTTTTTTGGGTGGGTATGGAGTGGAATATTTTTCATATAAGAGTAGATTTTTTGTTTCAATTCTGTTTATGAGGAGCAGGCCTTCTGTTTTGACTAGAGAGAGCATAGATTGGTACTTATTTTGGGAATTAAATGTTCAAATTTTGTCAAGGGTTAATGAAAAATAAGTTTGTTCTGGGTAGAGATGGAGTGTGAGTACTCTGGCCCTTTGCTTTTGGGGAAACCTGGATGTTTACACTTTTCTGCTTTGCAGAACAAAATTCATCTGTTCTTCTCTGTTTGTTTTATTTCTTGATGCCTCTTAGTTTCTCCTTTTTTTTTTTTTTTTTTTGTAAACTTTCCTTAGTTTAGATCCCAAGCTTGTTTCCTAGGAAGTCTCAGAAGTTGAGAATACTAAATTGTTTTTGTTAGACTTAAATATTAATGTCGAACTCTTACATACCAGTTATGTTTGGGTCAAGTGGTAACTTCACATGCTATATGTGTGATGCAGCTATATATGCATATATCTATCTTGGTTTAGTCACTTCACTTTGCCATCTCGTGTTTTATCTATCTGGTCCATCTGAGTTAAATGTTAAAACAACGATTTGATAATTTTGTTTCAACTGTAAGAAATAGGAAGGCTCCTTGTATTCAGCGGAGGAATCCTATTTTTGAACTAACATCTCGACCCCATAGTATTCTGCAGAGATGGGTTCATCGACTTCTAAAGATGGTACGAGAAGGTTTCCGGCTACGGTGGCCCGCTACCTTAGATGCTGAACTTCAACAAAGCCATGGATAAGGACCATTAACATCAATGCATTTAACTACCTCAGGAAGATCCCAATAAGACAGTGATCAAGCATGCATTCATCCTGAATTGAAGGTCGATCACATGACTAACAATATGTCGAATCTTGGAATGCTAGGCTCAATGAATCCAGGACCTTACCAATTATGAGCATGCTTGAGATGATAGGGACCATGACTATGCAAAGGATTGATGATAGAAGAGTTGAGGCTGAAAAATGGAACACTTCGATACCTCATAGTGTACAAAGGGTGATCGACAAAGGTAGTAGATGGTTGAAGAAGGACAAAGAAGAATGACAAAGATGAAGGAAAGAAATTGACAACACTAGTGGAATATATGGAAAATTGGGTCATAATAAAGGACGATGTGAAAACACCAACCTGCCAAAGTCAAAGAACAAAAGTAAATGACCCAGGTAAGTGTTTATAATAATCTTCATTTTTTCAATATAAACATATATATGATTAATAATATACACAAATCCAAGAAAATTAATTTAAATATTTCAAACAATTTTACGTTTATATTATTTTTTCTGATTTTATTTCATCATACAAAAAGATTTTTAAGAAATAAGAACGATTAATTTAGGATTATGGTTGAGACTAAACAAGGAGAGTGCAGTGGGACAAATTTTAGTACTGTCTCGTTCTCCCAAAAGAAGAGCCAAACATAAGGAGAGGACTAAAATTAAAAAAAGATTATGGTTGTGCTCAAGAAAGAGTCCAAAATATCATGGAATACATTATTTTTAATATTCTTAGTGTTAATAAATGTTCTTTTTCATTAATTTTTAATTTTTTAATCACAAATTTAAATTTATGTTAAAATTAATTTTTAAAATGATAACTAAATTTCAATAAATACTTATTAAAAATTTATTACAAAAACTAAAAATAAATTAATAAATTTTGTGATGGAATATTTGGAAATTCCACGACTCTGTATATGTAGCCCGATGGCATATGTAATAGAAAACCTCTTGGCGTTCGAGCAAAGCCAGTGTGATGATAATCTCTTGTGTGACTATGTTATCTTAATGAATTATCTTGTTGACACTCCCAAGGATGTGGAATTGCTTGTTTGACAAGAAATTATTGAAAATCTACTTGGGGATAGTCAAGCAGTGTCAACTCTTTTTTCATAAACTTGTGGAACAGGCTACTTTTGATTCTTTTATTTCTAGTTTTCTTCTCTTGTTGAAGATCTGAATGCGTATTGCAATAGACCCATGGACTGCCATTTCTGCAATTTTTGCTGTCATTCTTCTCCTACTTGTATTCACTTTAATACAGGCAGCATTTGTGTCCTACAGAAAGCATATATAGATTTCTATCATTTATTGATACCAAAATGTTGAAAGAGTTATTCATATGGCATAAGTTTTCTTTTATGATCTATAATACATGTTTTGGTTGAGAGGAGGTTTAAGAATACTATATACTTTCCTTCTTGCCAGGAATTTAATTAATTGCTTTAGTCTTTAAGAATATTTACCTTTAGCTTAGATATAGATCTATTTGCTTGTGTTCGGGTCAATTTAAGAATATTAATGCTTTATTCTTAAGCATCTTCTTCAAGAATTTCATTTTAAATTCTATGTAAGTTGAATCATTTGTTTGCTGGGACTTTAAGTAAATAGAGTTATTGTAGCTTCAACCATTAGACTCACTCAGCTTTTATATTTGGTCTATGAATGTAATGCAACAACAGAAATTCTGAAGGTTGGATGTGCAGCTTGAAATTGTAATTATGCAAATACTCCCTCTTCTATATATGTTTGTTTTATTAATTGAAACAGTTATCATATATTGTTAAGATTACATTATTTGTTCATTTTCCTCGGCTGAGATTTTCACTTTCTTGCCTTTCAAATTTTAATAAGATTGTGCGTAGGTACATACATAAATTTCATTCTGATTTCTGTTTTTATTTCTTGTAAGACATGAATTTTTTTGATCATTCCTTTTCATCTTAGCAGTGGAATGTGTTAAATCAGATAAGCAATAGACCATAAGAAATATTAAAAGACCTATACTGCTATGCTATGGATTTTCCATTCCCATTTAAATGAAATATAGTGCTTGTGGTTGAGTCCTTGACACCCATGACGGCTTAGCTGGATCGTTCATATGATATGTTCCCATAGATTTGGGGATTGAGCCTCCTCACAGTCACCTACATGACCAAAGACCATTGTTTCTCACTTCTCAAAGATTGTAGTGTTTGGCAGGGCTCCAGTTTCAAGCCAAGCTTGCGAGCGAAGCAAAATTAGATCATTATTTTAACATTTCATGATTTATCTAAATTACGAAGCAATAAGAGAACAGGCATAACTTGAGTGTACTTATTATGGCTAATCAATGTGTGTTTCTTTCATGCCACCATTTTCTTCTCCAAGTCAATTAATATTTACTACTGGCCAGTAACATTAGCATATCCAGCCAGTTGCAACTGCATTTTTCAAATGAAAACCAACTAATATAATAAAAGACTCCACCTCTTCGTGTCTCGTGATTTTTCGACCACCTTCTGGTGATCTCCTTTGCTCTCTCTCAGTATAATCTAATTAACTACTCTTTTAGGTTTCAATTCATTGTCTCTGCTGCAAAACACGTTGCCGTACATTATGGATTTTTCCCAGGAGAGGTTGAAGAAAGAAAAGGCAGAGGCACACCTTTATAGAATTATAAAGGTTGGTACTCTCAATCTTTGTTTTAGTTACTACTAAATTTATTGATTATAGTTAAAATCGAGACCTAGTTGAGCATATCTTCTTAGTAGTTATATGATATCTCTAGGTTGCACGAGATGAGGACCTTGTGGAACAAATTGGAAGGCATATATATTTTGATCTTGTGGATCATGACAAAGTCAGGAGTTTCTGTATTCAAAAGCAGATACATTTTTACCTCTTCAAGGTACCATCTTTTTGGAGTATCTAACGTGTTTCTACCAGCAATTGTGATGTTTTTATTTCGGTGAATTTACACTCCTCCATCTCTGCCTCTCTGACTCTCTATGTGTTGCATTAGTGTGGTTTTTCAATGTATTGAATCAGTGACTTGATGTGATTGATGGTGTGTGCAGCAAGAGGTTGCTAAAGAGTTTGGTATTCCAGTGCAACTTCAGCGGTTTTGGCTGTGGGCAAAGCGCCAGAACCATACATACCGCCCTAATCGGCCGTTGACACATTTAGAGGAAACACAAACTGTAAGTAGTTCTGCCTGCTATTACTACCCTATAGTTACTGTTTCAAGAGTTTTGTGGCAGGTTTGTTTAGTTTCGGGCAACGCCAAATTTGTTCAAGGGACTCATTGTGATGTAATAATTATAACAAACATTCGTCTTTTGGGCCATTGCTAATATGTTGCTTGCAATTGTCTATATTAGGCGAATATGTAATCCTGTATGATTTGTAATTTCCTTGTGAATTAATATCCATATGTTTCCTTGGAAGAACCAGTGAATTGTTCTGATCATTGTTCTTCATTTATTCAGGATTATGATTTTGATCATTTGTTTCAGTGTATGTGCTAATTCCCATCCACTGTATTTCTTTTCTGCTCTTGCTAATGGTACAACACTTTGTGGTAGTTGTCACAAATCTATAGTTTTTATGTTTTTAGGCTTTCTATATGAAAATATACATTTCAATTTTGCTATGCATTTGTTATGAGATAATTGATGTTGCTTATCTCCAGCATTATGTTTTATTTCTGCAATATTATATCAAATTGTCATCAGCTTTGGCAATGTCTTCTTCCATTTTGCTGTAGGGGGGTCATTATTCCAAATGGTTTTACTATATAAATTGGGCACTTCTTTTAGTGGTTTTAGTGCCTGAGGATGTGAAGATATGATTACCTAGTTTCCTTTCTTTTTTTTTTTTTTTTAATCTTGGTATTTTAGGTTGGGCAGCTGAGGTGGATATCAGATAAGGTTCATAATGGAGCGTTGAAGTTGTTCTTGGAAGTACAGCGTGGACTGGTAATCCTTTCCTTCCTATTTAGGCTTTCTGGTTTCTTCCTTGAACTATCATCATACTTTAAGTTATTAATGTTATCTCTATTATTTTTAAAGAAACATGGAAATTATATTGAAAAAAAGTAATGGATACATGTGGGCAAGTGTCCACTAGCAGAATAGAAGCATCCCTTAGTGAGGCTACTACTATAAAGTCAATATGCTGATTTCTATAGCTATCTGTACAGTTATGATAATACCAAAATTACCTGAAGCTAAACAGCCTTAAAAAATATTTAATTTAGAGTTGCTTACCTATCAAAATAAATGTTATTTACGTTTGTATTTTCTGTTCAGGATTTACGGCCTATTGCTTCACCTGACAAGACAAACGAAGATATATTACTTTTCTTCAAGCTTTATGACCCTGCGAAAGAAAAGCTACGGTACTTTGTTGTTTTCTATTGTATATTTGTGTCTGTGAGTGTATATATATATATATATATATTTTTTTTTTTTTTTTGTTTTCTCTTCTGGAATAACACCATTTGATTTAGAGATTATTTTTCTATGATAACAGCTATGTTGGAAGGCTTTTTGTGAAGAGTACTGTTAATCCAATGGAATATTTGGCAAAACTAAATAAAATGGCTGGCTATGATCCTGATGAAGAAATCGAACTCTATGAGGTTTGTTTCCTGTTGCTTATCTTTCATGAGAATGGTGGCGAACTCAAGCTGAGTAGTTTAAGAATTTCTTAGTCCATTACTTTATTAGTAAAGCTGCAAAAAGGATAGGTTTCTCTTCAATTGTTGTTACTAAGGAGTGGATTGCTATAGTATTTCACACTTATTTTCTATTTTACTTATTCAATAGTTAATGCAAAATTATTTAGTACTGTATTTGGAAAGAAAAAGGATCCGAGCACTCAAAATTCTCTCAAGAAAAAATGGTCTTAAATTAAAAAAAAAAAAAAAAAAAAGCAACTTCCGTGTTTCTTAAAATGATATATGTTAGTAGTAGTTAATCACACCGTTTTATGAAATTTAAAGTTTGGGTGTGCTAATAGTTTGTGGCCCCTTAGAGACTTACATTGTTTCTTATTTTTTGGAGATGATTTCGTTTAGTTATGCTTGGACTTGAAGCCAATGTCATCCTTGCCTGGGAGAATAAAATTATGATAATTAGGTGCTCTCTGCCATAAAGTGTGTAGGGTACTTGCTGGTATGCAACTTGTCTCAGGTCCACTTGTCTATCTCTCCATGCTTTGGTTATTTGGAGTGACTGGTGAATTAAGGGTTGACTTTTAATATTGTCTGAGAGCTAAGATCTCTAGTGACTGGATTTTGTGGTTTAAGTCCTTTCTTGAGGTTGTATTTGAACGTTGGTTTATTTGATAAGGAATTAGCATGTCATATTTAAATTTGCATGGTTGTATGCATTATTTTGAGGATGGTAGCTTACTCATGTTTTGATATTCAGGAACTTAGGTTTGAGCCCATTGTGATATGCACACCCATTGACAAGAAAAATACATTTCGAGCTAGCCAGGTAAGTGTTATGCATAACAAACATGGTGTGATTTGCTTTCCCTGTGATAATGTTTAACTCCGGCATTGTCCCTGTTGCAGCTTATAGATGGAGATATTGTTTGCTTTCAAAAATCTCATACAGTTGAAAGTGCTGAACAATATCGCTATCCAAATGTTCCTTCATTTTTGGACTATGTGCATAATCAACAGGTACACCTCCATGGTTCCTCTTGTATTCAGAAAACTAACTTTTCTTTGATATTCATTTTGTTTTATTATTGGTTTACATTCTCCCTATATTTGTGATTTATCTCTTTGCTTTTTTGTAGTGAACATCTTCCTTGTCATCCCTAGACATTGGGTTTATTTTTTTATAATTAACTGGTATTCATCAACTCATCATTTAACGTTGCTAAATTTTTCATGATTTTGTGTGGTAGGTGGTTGTTCACTTCCGATCTCTTGAAAAGCCGAAGGAAGATGATTTTTGTCTAGAGATGTAAGGGTTTAATATTAGATGAACTTGAACTCTGTTATTTTACTGCAGATTTATCTTTTTGATTGTGCATTATTTTATGTATATGTTTATTTCCTAGTAATTGTATCTGATGCTATTGTGTTTCGAATGTCAAGGTCAAAGCTTTTTACGTATGATGTTGTTGTAGAAAGAGTAGCTCAGATATTGAATTTGGATGATCCATCCAAAATTAGGCTTACATCACATAACTCCTACTCTCAGCAACCCAAACCTCAACCTATTAAGTACCGTGGCGTTGATCATTTGGCGGATATGCTGATTCAACACGACCAGGTAGTACTCATGGTCCTAGTTAATGTGGGATGTTGAAATTTAATGGAAATGTAATATTATGCTTTTTCTCATCATGTTCTTGGACAGACTTCTGATATATTGTACTATGAAGTATTGGACATTCCTCTGCCAGAATTAGAAAGTCTGAAATTTCTTAAAGTAGCATTTCATCATGATATGAAGGGTGAAGTGAGTATGCTGATCAATTTCTTAAGTTACTCTTAAAAGATGTTGAGCCTTTTTCCTGCTTTTCGGCAGAATCTGTTTGTGCTTCACTTTTTCACTAAATCTAAATTTCTGGAGCAGGTGGAGCTGTCTCATCCTGATGCAGAACTCCGGTTGCTAGAAGTTTTCTATCGTAAGATATACAAGGTCTGAAGTTTTCTATAATGAGATTTAAAACGTCTTATTCGTGCGAAAGATTTAAATTTCTACTTGATTCCTCTCAGAACCTTGAAGGAATTGAAAAAAACTCCTGCTGGAAAGAAGGGAGCTGAGGAGGCCACCAGTGAGGTCATCATTCTCTCACTAGGCTTGGGGAAAATTTTAATCGTCAAGTGGAACAGATAGGTTTGCAGAACATTTGGAGAATCCAGCTGCTGCTTTAGAGCTATCTAAAAGGCTCCGCTCTACAGGAATGAAGGTTTGAAAAATGATTTATCAGATGAGTTGATGGCATCTGTGCCTTCTGAAGTTTCCGTTGTTCGGGTTAATACTTAGTCCATTTTCTTCTGTTTATTCTCTTCTCTTTCAACTTTCCATTTCATATTCTCCTTTCCAGGACAAGGTAGTCTTATGCATTTTTGAAGATGTTAGAGAGCAGAATGTCCAATCTGAGCGCTGAGTTACCTTAAGTTCTAGTAAGTTAGCAGAAGCAGAGGCAAAGCTGAAGAGTTATGAATCATCTGAGGTGGATCATAACTCTAGAGTTGAATCCCTGGAGGCTGAGTGATCAAGAAGCAAGCAGAGAATGAGACTTTGAAGAACCAAGCTATTTTTCAGAGCAAAAAGCTTCCACCTCCCAACAGAAGGCTGTATTCCTAGAGGCTGAACTGATCAGGAAGCAAGCAGAGAATGAGGCTTTGAAGACCAAGCAGAGAATGAGGCTTTGAGAACCAAGCTATTGTTTCAGAGCAAAAGCTTCCACTCCCAACAGAAGGCTCTATTCCTAGAGGCTGAACTGATCAAGAAGCAAGCAAGAATGAGGCTTTGAAGAACCAAGCTTTTGCTTCAGACAGAAAGCTTCCAGCTCCGAACAGAAGCTATATTCCTGGAGGCTGAACTGATCCGTAATGAGCAAGAATGAGGTTTTGAAGAACCAAGCTATTGCTTTAGAGCAAAAAGCTTCTAGTCTGAACAAAAGGCTCTACTCCTGGCGCAGACGATTCTGAACGGGATAAGTACTCAAAGGATTTGTCTGATGCTGCTTCCAAGCTCATTGAAGATTCCAGTGGCTCTGGGGAGTCTAAGGATCAGGGTGCTGATCCACTTCCGTTCCCTTCTTCAAGCTAGCCAAGACCAAGCTCCGGATCACTTGGACCTGGACTCCTTTGAATGTGGTATTTGTTTCATATCTACAGAGTACGCAGAACATTAAGAATTTACATGTCGAGGTTTTGAAGTTCCAAAGCTGTTGCTTTAGAAAGAAAGCTTCCAGCGTTGAACATAATGTTCTTGTGTTATAGTTTGAGAAATGTATGTATGTATTATTATTTTTAAGCATAGTATCTGAAAATAACAATATATTTATTTTCATTATCTTATTATAAATGCGAAATATTTATCTATATTCTACTTCAACAGTATACTATCACTTTTGCACTTGCGTTTGGTTCCCTATTTGTATTTGTATTTGGAATTGGATTTAGCGAAAAAACGTTTGTTTTAGTGCTCAGAGAATCAAATTCTAAAAAATTGATTCCTAACGCACAAAACAATAACATTACGAACACTGAAAAAGTAGCACCGAATTTTTGTACCGGCCTATGTGTAATGCGCGTCTCTATTTTTTTACAATTTTTTTCTAGTGAACAGCCGTCCATCAAATTTGGACGACCGTTCATTCACATGGACGCCCATCCATATTATATGGACAGACGTCCGTATGCAAGGGACGGGCGTCCCCATTTAAAGGACATCCGTCCCTGATTAAAATACAATTAAAAAATTTGTAAAACATTTGGGACGGCCATCCATCAAATTTGGACGGCCGTTCCCATTTAAAGGACGCCCGTCCCTGATTAAAATATAATAAAAAAATTTATAAAACGTTAGGGGCCATTAATTTTGGATGGGCGTCCACAAATAATGGACGCCAGTCCTTCACCTAAATATGAAAAAAAAAAAAAATTCTTTGGGGACGCTCGTCCACCAATTGTGGACGGCCGTCCATAATTTTTGGACGCCCGTCCATGTATTTGGCTTTTACAAATCTAAATAAAAACGATGGACGGCCGTCCACAATTTGTGGACGGGCGTCCGTAAGTAATGGATGCACATCCAAGAGTAATTCGTAATAAAAAAAAAAAAAATTTTAACACTGGACGACCGTCCCTAACTTGTGGACGGCCGTCCCTTCATTGTGGACGGGCGTCCATACTTAATGGATGCCCGTCCATTCATTATGGACAGCCGTCCATAAGGGTTGGATGACCGTCCCTTATGTAAAGGACGGCCGTCCAACCATTATGGACGGGCGTCCATAATGTTATTAAAATTTAAAAAAAAAAAATTTACGCGTTTTAGGTTAAAAAATTTGGGGAAGTTTCAAAAATTAAAACACCTAGACAACCATTACCATCTTCTTCGTCTTCCATCTGCATTACTGCGTCTTCGCGCTGTTTTTCTTCTGCACTCCTGTTCTGCGCTTGTTCTTCGTCTTGGTAATTAAACACTTTCCTTTTTCAATTTTTTTTTTCAAATTTTTTTTTTTTGGTTGGATGAATGTGTTGAATGGAGTTGAGTTGATGAAATAAAATCCAGTCAATTTGGTGGGACTGGTTTGTGTGATTGATGAATAGAAGTGTTCTGCCATTGATAAAGATAAATGTAGTTTATTTTACATGTTGGTTTGTGTGAACTACCGTGAAAGGAAAATTGATTTTAGGCATATTTTAGGAAAATTGATTGTGGAATTCTGGAATTTATGTTTTGTTCTTCGTTGATCTATTCATGATGAGATTCCTTTTACTTTTTTCTCCTACACACCCACACACACACACATATGCCCCTTTAAGTCCAAAGTCCAGCCAGTATCCTTTTCCCCAATGCATGAAACTTAATGATCTTGCCCTGTGAAACTTTGGAAGAGTTTATTGAAAGCAATGAACTTACTGTGCAGCCCATTCACTCCCCTCCCTACGTTAGTGCATTATCATTTATCAAATAGAAAAGGCAATTAGGTTCTCTACTCAGCTAAAACGCTTGAGGGATACTCAGAATGATGAAAGCTTTTCACCTTGTTTGTTTACTTAATTATGATGTCTTTCAGTTGTAAAACTCTCCTGATTTATTTCTGCTTTTTTACAATCTTGTGTAAATTGAATCCAAATTCACGCATCTCTAGTCCACAACTAAGAGGAACTTTTCTTTCACAATATCTATCAAAAGTCAAGACAATTACTTTTTACTTTACTATTCTTGTGAGAAGTTGAAGTTTGCCTTGTTAGACCATAATGACACCTTCTGTATGAGCAGATTGTTCACTTTATAGGCTTGCACTCTGGTTTTACAAATAATATGGACAGACTTCTAACAAGTTATTGCATTAATTAATTAAGATTAAGATTTATATAAGAATGTTTGTTTTGTCTATAATCTTAAGCTAAGTCTGACGAAATATGAATAAAGAAAGACAACCATACAGCATTCATTTCATTTACCAGTAAGGAATAAAAGAACATGGGCACATACAAAGGGCCCTTCATCTGTGTACACGAGATGTGGACAGTTTTGCTTAGTGATAATTGTTAGCTTTAAACTTCTGCAGGTTTGTGTTAAATTGGTGCATTGCTGAATTACTACCAATATTGATATACATATTTGAAGAGTATTTGTTTGATTGTTCTATGTTGGTTATTGTGTTTTTATGAATTGTTATTTGGTTTGGTTGTGGAATTCTGGAATTCTGGAATTTTTGCTGAGCATTGAAAGAGAAATTACATTTTCTAATTAGCTGTGCCTTTTTGTTACAAATATGACAACAAATGTAGTCTAAATGCAAAACAAGTGCCTGAAGAATGAACCATTCTCTTTGTTTGAGAAATTAGTTGGGTATTCTGTTTTTTGCTTGATGATTCTCTTAGTTTTCTAGTTTAATTTGGACATTTGTTAACATTACCAGATTTACAGTGCCATGTAGAAATGATGATGAGCTCAAAATGTATATGTTAACAAGTTATGATGACGTTTTTTTATGTATACAGTTTTTAGAAGAAAGCAAAAAATGGTGGGGGCAAAAAATACACCCATTCTGCAGGAAGGCACATCCTCATCTGCACTTCAATTTCGAGACTGGCGACATAAAAACAATACGAGGACGTTCAAAGAGATATTTGCCTTGGAAGAAGTTTGGATTTAGGACTTCTAACAAGTTTAGGTTTAGGTATGAAATCAATGGTTGGATTAATCATTTGAAATGGGACCGTTTAGTCAGTATGAGATATGATGGATATAGGCATTTGATAATTGAATTTTTTGGTAGTTTGGAAGTTGTAGAGACAGATAGTGATGAGTTTCAGGCATATACAATGTTCTTTAAATTAAAGAATCAGAACTTGTAATGACACCCCAAGATTAGCAACCTGATAGGATTTGATTGTGAAGGTTTGGAAAACGTACCTAGAAACTAGGATTCCAAACAAGCTTGGATTGATGTTTCCGGAATAAGGACTTACCATCCACATAGGTGTAAATCTACAAAGTTACAGAATCCTGCTATGAGAGTATTTCACAGATACCTGACTTTTACATTTAATGGTAGGAAAGAAACAAATGGAAATGTGACGGTTAAGGATTTATTGTTCATGGAAGCAGCAGTAGCAGGAGGCAAGTTAATTCAGCAAGTTATTGATTAAAAGTTGGGAGAGATCACCGTAAAAAAAGGAGAAATATATTGGGGATGCTGGTTCGTTAATATGGAGAAGTTGATGTTAAGATCACCCATGATGATGCAACAAATAAGATTACATTTTCTACAACTAATGTGTTGGGGATGTGACATTATAGAATGGGTTTGATTAAAAGAATGTGGCAAGACAATGGTATCTGATTAGGGATGAAATGGAGGGAGATGCAATGGTTCAAGAAGGTGTCAGTATTCCAGAAGGGGTTACTGAAGGACAAGTCTATGTCGCAAAAGAAGAAAAACGGGTACTGAACCTAGACCATCTGAGAATGTAGAAGATATGGCTTCTCATACTTTACAGGAAATAGAAAGCAGATTTGAGCGGATGGAAAAGTTTCAAAGAGACGTTTTTCACGTAGTGAGAGCAAATGCAAGAATTGCAAAGTGATTTCACACGTTTACATCAGGAATTGAAGAAACAGTTGACATCTTGGAGACCGCATGACAGAGATTTTCAACAGTGAGAGAACTTCTCAACAGCCTCCTTATCCTCTAGTCAACCTCCACCCCTTACACCATGATGAAGAATTTTTCCCTTTTGTTTATAAATAGATTGATTTGAGCGGAGGTTGTTATAAATATGAGTGTTTAAAATAAATCTGTCTTTTGTTTAAAATAGATTTGTCTTTTGTTTATACACATGTCAACAACTCTTTTCAATGTTAGTATATGTAATACTAGACATACCCAAGACATAAAAATTCAAATCTAAAAAAAATGCATATCCAAAATGCCATGTACATAACGTCATTATCATGAATTCACTATCCTACACAATCAATGACGAAAATACAAAAAATAAAACAACTGTATAAGCATACAACTCAACTGCATTCGGTAGAAATTAACCAAAGCATGAAAAATTTCTACCAAATACAATTCTATATGCTTCAACCTGGCAAAAATATCAAACATCTCCCAACGAGACATGTTCATTATTTACAAACTCCTGTCCAGTATAGAAACTACTTTGTCCTACGAGATTTGGAACCGGACCAGTGGACATCTGTCATTGTTTAACAACCACAATTTAGCACACGGTATAGAAAACTTAAGGCAATTACAATTATACAAGATATATGGACATCTGATAGGCTTAGATGATGAACATTCCTAGGTAGTGTTTGAAAAGAAACACTTTTAAGAGTCGAAACTAAGGGCATGGATCTTTAGAAAATCATTCTTAAAATTTTTTAGGGTTTTGGCGGCTATGGAAAAGAAACCAGAGTTCTTTTACTCTTCTGAGTCGTTGTACGAGGTCACTTATGCAGAGTTTGAGTCACCCCTACATGTCACACCCTTACATAGTCTAAGGGTAATGGACACCCTTACATATTCTAAGGGCAATAGACACCCTTGAGGTGAAAACAGTTGGAAAGGGAAGCTCGCAACCACCAGGCACCTCGGCAGGTCTCGAAAAGGTGATACGATAATAGTTATAAAGGACGAAATTTAGAGAGTAATAGACCAATATGCGATCAACTTAAATGTGTACCAACACAGGTCGCACACTGCTTAAGATCCTCTCGAGGGAATGGCCGTGATCTCGGAAGCGATCTTCAAATGTGGAGTGAGGATACCCCTTCACCCCTACACCAGGTCGATTCTCGACCACTAACCGCAAACTTGCTTTCTTCTGGTTGAAGGTAGAACTAATCTATATTAGAGTCAGCAATCACAGAACTTGAGTACCGTCCTACCCTCCACTTTTAAAGCTAGGGACTTTTTGGTCTGCCTATGGATTATAAGCTTTCCAAAAGTGAGATGCCTACCCACTGGTGCTTTCACTCGTCACAAGACCCTAAAAAAGCTACTTGAAAGTAAAAACCCGACACCTTTTATTCGTCCTAAACATCTTTGCCTTCCTAACGAGTCCTTTGTTGTTAGCTTGCCAAGGTTTTGTTCACCAAATGCATATATGATAGCGATCGCTATGTATATTGTAGTTGGCGAACACAACCTTGGCAAGCCAACAACAGAGGAACTTGGCTGCACCCATTACTTAAAAAAGAGTAAAAACAAGGATTCGTACTACCTCTCTAAGCGATCAATGATTGAAGGAGGGATATTCGGTTACCCTAACAATGTAGGGGCTTATGAAACCAAGTATTTTTTCTTCGAGTACGATGGAGTCTGTAAATTTAAGGAACCAAGTAGGTTTTCCTTTTAATTTCTGGATTGCTCGTCTTTTAACTTTAACTTTTCCTTAACATATTAGGCTAATGAACCTTTTGCTTTCTTGTAGGAAACAAAATGACTAGATTATAAACGCTAGTTGATCATAGCTGCATCTAAGCATTTGGTCTATTGCTTGACCATAGTCACGATGCAAAGCTGCTCATGACTATTGCTAATCTTCAAAAATACAGGTTTTTCAATCTCGACACATATTTGGACGATTCAACTCGTAAATATTTCTTACACAGAAAAACTTAAGTCCTTTTAACAAAAGAAGACTTTTTTTCACTGATGTGTTCGTATGCCATGCAGCAACTATACCACCGAAGGTTGCAAAGAAGACAAAGAAGTCTAGGGGGGTTCACATTCCTCGGAATTAATCCAATTGAACCAGCTAGAGCAACCTCCAGTGATATCCCTATAAGGGGGATACAAATTGGTGTCGAAAAGTAACCAACCGCTGAATGACATGAAGAAGCTTAGCGGCCTGCTACTGCTTGTCCGCTGAGGAAGAAAACCACGACCCTGAAGACAAAGAAGAGAAAGACAATAACCACCAAAGAGGAAACTAAATCTAAATAAAAAAGCTTTGGGATATTGTCAGATAGGTTACAACCCTATCAACTCTTCTCTATGAGGACGACCTCGAGGGATGCTCTTAGGATCTCGACTACCCCTGGGAGTTTACAAGGGAAAGAGGGAACTACCACGATTGCTTAGGGGGAAGCAGGCGAGGAACATGTCAAAGGGGTCCCTGCTGCAACGAGGCTTGACTCGTCTATATTGGATCTTTTAGGGCAACTACAAGACCATTTACAACCGATGGTTTACACATTTTTGGAATGCCAACTTGCCATAACCTTTGACAAGAATGTGGCCTCTCGACCTACCGACCTAGTGGCCACTGGACTTTAGATGCAAAGTCATGTAAAGTGACTTGTTCTCTTCGAGAACTCTTTCATATAAGTCGATCTTTTAGCTTTAAGAAACAAAACTAACTCTTTATTCCTTTCTATATGATGCGTTGTTACTACAACATGCAAATATAGCAAGTGCACTAGTCACACAAAGTAATAAAGTGATGAGTGAGTATCGTTCCCACAAGGATTGATTGCTAAGCACTGATTTTTCTATTTGTTTTCAAGTTGGAGAAACCAAAAGTGTTTGGATTTATGGGAGAATATAAAATTAAATTGAAGGCAAAATCTACTATGTAATTAAAAGTCTAATTACTGAAAACAAGATTAAAGCAAGAGTAATATCAAGTAAGCAAACGGTTAGGGTTTTGACTTTATCAGGATCCTATGGATTAATTCTACAAATTATGCTACTTTTACACTCACATGCACAGATTGTAAATCAAATTCCCTAAGTTATAAAACATGCATTCTCAGGCTATGAATTCCTACTTTTCCCTATTAATCTTCCGCGCCCAACAAATTAAAGATTAGCAAATCTAAGTTCATTAAGCTAATGGAATTCTAGATTGATTTCATTGTTTCTGAAATCTATCTCTAGCATTCAAAATAACAATGGTGATTAGCCAAGAAGCTCAACATGATTCATTTCTCAATCTCATCATCTTCAACAAGTAAAATCAATAAAAATCAGAACAATCACACAATCTATGCAATAGAATATAAAAGCAACAATAATCAATTGATTAATCCATAGAAATCCGAGTTACATCAAAACCCTAACCCAAAATGGGTTAGTTCATAACTAAATTAACACAAACAGCAAGAAAAACATTAAACACAGTAGTTAACATATTGAAACAAAGAGAAAAGAGTAGAGATCTCCCCTAGTTGAAGAATCCACAAGATTAAAGCTCAAATCTTCTCTCCAAATGTAAAAGCTACTCTAAACCAAACGAAAACCAGATGAACATAGACGATCCCCTCCGAAAATGGCAAGGTTTCCCTTATATAGTTCACCCAAAAACCTAAAAATTTTCGTAAAATAAAACTATGCGTTTTGGAGAAAACGAAATTTCACAAATTTCGCTGTTGTGAAGAAAGAATTTCACTGGTGACAAGCTAAAGTGAATCTCATGCCTAGCTTCTCTCGCCGCGGCGAACCTTCCTGAAAAATTCTAAATTTACAGAATCACCCTCCGCTTGCTTCCTTGCTTGAATCTTCAATCTTTAATGCTTTCCCATGGGAACAAGCTTCATAGTGCTTCAACTCCGCTTCAGAACTTTCCCAAATTCTGAGATTCGCTTGCTTCTGGGTCCAGAAACTCCAATCCGCTCATTATTCACTCAAAATACATGTTTTGGCCTGAAATAGAAAACATGTGAAATTAGGTAGCAATTCAGGCATAAACGAACTAAGAAGTATCCAAAATTCGGTTAAAAAGTCTAAATAAAATACTATAATCCTCGGATTATCACTATGCCGTCTTTGCTCACCTTGAATAGGCCCACAACAAGATGAAAATCAGCTTTTTCAGCAAGCTTCACAAGAAGAAGGAGGAGATTGCTAAGTTGAAGCAAGATCTTATGGCTTCAGACGAAGAGGCAAAGGCTGCCCACATTCAGGCGAATGTATATTTGACTGACTGAAAAGAATTATGTCATGCGAGCAGCAGACTTCCAAAAGACCGAGCTTGAAAAGAAGGATAACGACAATAACGAGCTCCAACGAACAGTAGTGAGGCTCACTAAAGAGTTAGGCTAAAGAGAAAAAGAGTTGCAAGCGAGCTTAGAGCACAAAAAAAATAGCAAAAAAGACTCGAGTTGAGTTATGGAAAAACTCAGAGAAAGAGAAGAGGGCATTGTAGACAGATCTTGAATTGGCTCTCAGGCAAATCACTTCACTGATCGAGCAAACGAAGCAACATAACCTCGAAATGGAGAGGAAGGCTGCTTACTGGGCTTTGCAAGATATGTAAAGCTTGCAGCTAAACAATCCTAACATGGATATCTTCGACCTCCCTGAGGAATACTAAGTTGCTCTTGCTTTTATGGTTGTGGCCGAAGAGCAAGAAGAACAAGAGCTTGCCCCAAAGGACAACCAGTAAGAAATGGATGTCATTGAGAACCAAGCGAACGACCCAGAGCTCGGTGATCAATCGAACGACCCAAAGGTCGTGATGACTGAAGTCAGAGATCTGGTAATCAAGACCAATGATTGTTCTCTCCTT
Organism: Pistacia vera; assembly: GCF_008641045.1. Taxonomy (NCBI): domain Eukaryota; kingdom Viridiplantae; phylum Streptophyta; class Magnoliopsida; order Sapindales; family Anacardiaceae; genus Pistacia; species Pistacia vera. The sequence continues at coordinate 1,192,733 of NW_022196136.1, read as the reverse complement.
TGCTCGAATAGAGTCTTTTGTACTATCTTTTTGGGGGCGTTTGGTTCAGGAATGTTAGATTACTGAGAATGTTAGATTACTGGAAAGATAGATTACCTTGAAAGATTACTGGGAATCTTTAAGAAAATGTGTTTGGTTAGTTGGTGGGTATGTTATATTAATATGGTTGGTTATGGGAAATAAATTGGTGGGTATGTCATTTAAATTACTAAATTGTCCCCTTTACAAATATTAATATAATATTATTTTTATTATTAATTTTTGAATAATTTTTTTTAACCCCCAATATTTCAGATTTAGTTAAAACACCCCTGCTTATATAAAACTTTAATTTATTACGAAATCACCCCCACCTCCTGCCGCCGCCTGCCGCTGCCGCAGATCACCGCCGGAAGTCTCTGAAAGTCCCCATCAGCAACTCACTGTGACCAAGAGGCTTCGATATGGCCGTTAATGGCCATATCCTTGGCCATTATCGGCTAGATCTGAGTGAGATTTGACCGTTAACGGCCAAATCTATTTTGATCGGAATTGATCTGGCCGTTAACGGCCAGGTCTGTGGCTGTTGGCTTGATATGGCCGTTTTCGACCATATTTCGGCCATCAATATGGCCGAAAACGGCCATATCGATGACTCTCGGAGCCTCCCACCGAAACTTGTTCTTTTTTTGGGATTCGGCGAGTTTTTGGAGGTGGTCCGTGGTGGTTGGCCGCTGTAGGCAGTGGGTGGTAGTGGTGGTGGTGGCTGAGTGGCAGTGGTGGTGATGGTGGTGGCAGTGGTCTGTAAATTGTTTTAAATACAAGGACATTATTGTCCAAAATTTTAGCTAAACAAGGGTAAAATTGAAATAGGATATTAATGTAAATTTATTTTTAAATGAGGGCATTATTGTCCAAATTTTTTATTAATAAGGGATAAAATTGTAACAAAAAAGGATAACCCTAGTAATCTCAGAATACCTAAGAAAATGGAGGTAATCAGATTACCTCCAATATTACCAATAGTAACTACTATTGGTATTTGAAGATTACCAGAATCTTATATTACTTGACAACCAAACATGGTAATCAAGAAATATAGATGACATTACCCAATAATCTGACATTACGGCCAACCAAACGCCCCCTTTGATGTAGCTCTAAGTCATCCTTTGTAAATATTTTTGAAATATATAAAAGAACTTTTGACTACTTATGATAGCACTTTTATAACTTAAGTACTTCACAAAACAAATATAGCATATTTAATCATAAAACTTGTAAAATGTTGTAAACAACAAGATTATTTAAAACTTGAGATTACGACACAAGTGATTCTTTGAGAAGAATTGGGATAATCTTATTCACATCATTTACAACAATGAAAACTTTACAAGTAAAAAACCAATCAAGCTATAAATAAGTTCAGAATTATTGATAATAAGGGCAAAGATGTTCAGCATTCCAAGCTCGTGGTACTTTAGAACCATTAAGCCTTTTGAGGTGATATGTTCTAGGTCGTACCATTTTTGCTACGCGATATGGGCCTTCCTAGTTTGGTCCCAATACCCCCACACATGGTTCTCTTGTACTGAGAAGGACTTCTTCTAACACTAGGTCGCCAACCTAGAAGTCTTTTCTCCTGACTTTAGAGTCGAAGAATCAATTTGCCCACTACTAGTAGAAAACTATCCTTAGCCAAGCCTTGTTGCGGTGTTCTTCAACTAAGTCTAGACTTGCACACAAGAGTACTTCATTGTTTGTTTCATTTTAGAATTCTCTCCGAAGTGAACCAGCTCCTACTTCCACTATAACCATTGCCTCGCAGCCATATGCTATCGAAAAGGGTGTTTCTGAAGTAGAGGTTCTCAGAGTTGTTCTATATGCCCATAGAACTTCTGGGAGATCATCAGCTCAATTGCCCTCGACTGTGTCAAGCTTGGCCTTCAATGTGTGTTTGATAGTCTTGTTAACAGCTTCAACTTGATCATTAGCTAATGATCTTGCTATTAAGGTGAATTTCTTATGAATCCCCAGCTTTTCTCAAAACTGTTTGAATTTCTCATTATCTCCCGTTATCAGAGATGAGTATATGAGGAATCCCATAGCGACACACTATATTCTTGAAGACGAAGTCTTTGAGCGTTTTTGTAGTGATCACGACCAAAGGCTCTTCTTCGACCCACTTAGTGAAATAATCCATTGCGACCATTATATATTTGATGCCACCTTTATGTTAGAGTAGGTGCCCTAGATCCAATCAATTACTGTAGAATTGACTATTTGTAATAATGTTCATTGATCAATAAAAGGCAATTTATTCTATATTGTGTAAATCATATCTATATGTATTGATATATGTCCTTAGAATGGTAGAACCGTGGCGAGGGTATCAAGTGCTTCAAATCTTGATAGTGAGAACCTTATGAGCACATATGGTGGCCATTTTAGAAACGTCCGCAGCCCTAGTATTATTCTGACCAAGGGCATAGATAATACGGTAAAGCTATCATAGTGTTGAATGACCCTGTTGAAAGGCAGTGACTGATCTCACTTGTCAAGATTGTTTGCTCACAACCTAGTGCAACACATGGGTGCTTACTGTAGGCAAGTTCACTAGACTGACCTACCAAAGGATTCCATATAGATGGTAACTGTAACACCCCACTTGAGGTACGTACTTAAGATTGTCTGTATTACTTAAAGGATTCACTGTTCAGCTTCAATTGAGTTTGTATGTTGTTGTGGTTAGCCTTTAATTGAATTGGTATGTTTGCCTTGGTTTTGGTTGAGTTTTGTTGAAGTTTGGAAATCCAATCTTCGCCGGGGCGAAGAAGAAGCTTCGCCGCGGCGAGGAGGAGCTGCACCCACGGGTAGGTTCTGCCCTGTTTCGCCGGGGCGACGGAAAGTTCTTCGCCGCGGCGACGAGCCTAATAAAAAGTTTCTTGAGTTTTCTAGAGAATTCTTCTTTTGGGGCACAATGACCATTCTACCCCTAATTAGTAGGAAAAGTGGGGAGTAAAATGTAAGAAAATTTAGTAGAGATTTTGTTTAGATGGGGGTGTATTTGTAAAGAATCAAATGATATAGATGGAATTTCCAAGGAAGGACAAGGGCAAAATGGGAAATGATGCTTATAATATGAGCTAAAAAGGGTTAAGTGTAGAGAAACCCTTTAGTCCATCCATTCCACCGCCTCTTCCATTGCCTATTTTTCTCCCAATTTCTCCATCCAATCTTCCAAGTTTTCTAAGGGGTTTAAGAGAGTTTTTGAGTAATTTTGGTAGAGATTTCATCTAAAGCATCCTAAGGTAAGGATTCATGCTTTAGATGTGAGTTTTCTTATAGTTATAGTGAAGTATTATTTGGTTGTTATTGTTCTTGTTGTTGTTTGAGTTATAGAGAGAAGACAAGACAACAAAGGAAAGGAAAAGTGCTAGAGAAGCCACTTTTTCACAAGGTAAGTAAATCTAACCTAAGTTGAGATTTAAGAATTCATTTGAGTAGAGATTTGTGTATGTATGTGTATGAATTATACTTGTTGAGAAATTGAGATGAGATGAGATGAGTAGTTATTTATGATTATTGAATATGTTTGAGTATGAGAAGTGTTGAGCTTCTATGATGTTGAGTTGGGTTGCTAGAAGTTGGAGAGAGTTTTGAGCAAACCCTATGGGAGTGAGTTTATTTGACAAGAATTTAGAGAGTATGAGGGAGTTTCTCCCATTTGTGGGTGATTAAAGAGAGGAGAAGAGTTATAGTTAAAGTAGAGTTTTATATGCACATGAGTTGTATGATGAAATGCTTGAGAAAGGCATGAGTAAGAGTAGAGAACCTTAATTATTTCTACATGGCATAATTGCATTTCATGAGTGCATTAATGAGTATGAATCATCCATATGCATTAATTATGCATTAAAGAAAGAGTAGAAAAAGAGTGGAGGACTTTGAGTGTGAGCTTCTCTAAAAGAAAAGAGAAAAGAGAATAGAGTAGGTTATGCGATGGGGAACCCGTGAGTAATGGGTAGAGTATTCCCGCATGTACGCCGCATTGAGAGAAAGCGGCATGAGTATGAGAGAAGTGGTGTAGCCCGTGAGAGTCAATGCGGATGAGGACTATACCCGAGTACCCGAGAGAGAGATTATACACTCATATGGCCAAGGGTTCTGAATCCATGCATAACCAAGTCCGATCGGCTAAAATGAGTGGAAGTCACGTAGAGTGGGAGCGAGTCCCGGCCGTGCCTCCGATAAGATGAGGCCGTGACTACTTGAGAGAGAGTTAGGAAAAAGAGTTATGAGAAAGAGAAAGTAATGAGAAGTATAAAGAAAGAGTAAATGAGGATTGTAAGGAAAGAATTAGAAAAAGAGAGCTACGGGGATAGATGGGTAGAGGATTTACTTACTGAGCATTATTTTAGTGCTCACCCCATTATTTTTCCTATGTTTTGCAGGATCTAGATGAGGACACGATCGGATGGACGTTGGCGCTCAAGGGGAAGCGGTTACACTGTCTACCATGTTTTTAATGACTTTTGTACATAGTATAATTTTGGGTAAAAATGTATATGTTTGTAAAGAATGTATATGTATATTTAATAAAAGAGAAAATTTGGGCCCAATTTCTTTATATTGCTTTATAGGTATTTCATATGAGTATTTGAGTAGAAAGTGGTTATTACAGTAACCCCAGTGTCTATGGAATAAATCCTCTAACGAATGGTAGTGTATTCCTTAGACTTGAGATCACTGGAGCACCTTGTGCACCCATTGATGTAGTTTGACACTAGCCCAACACAATTCTATTCAGAGCTGTCAATATGATACTAATTGGCTGCATCAATTAGTGTATCAAGACTATGATGGATCGATAGAGGATTCATCACTCCTGGGTATAGGAGGAGTAATCTCATGGCGCAATTTAGTAAATGGTAATGATACATAAACTGTGGTCACAATGGCTCAATCTAATTTATTATTTTGGTCATTGGTCTAGTAACTGAATACAAACATATCGAGCGTAACTAAGGTTGACACTATTTCTATACCTCAGTCTCGATGAGATAACAAATGATGAAAGGATTTGATTGCACGGTAACCATATCGTTGACAGGTAGCAATTTCGTTGAATCTGAATCTATCGAGTGGCCATGATACCTTGCAAGGGACCAATCTTGGTCCGTGTGTAGTGAGACGATTAATTGATGTTAATCGCGATACTACTCACTGTCGGTATGATAAGGAGCCTATGGGTCACACACATAGAAGATAATTTAAGATCAGTTTATGCAAGTGGTGTTTTCGTCTTTTAGGGCAAAAGGGTATTTTGGTAATCTCACAGTGCAATTAAATTTGCTGAGGTTGTTGTCTATATTTAATTTGATGTTAAAATTAAATAAGTGAGATTATATTTAAATATATGTACGCATATATTTAAATGAATTATTATTATTATTATTATTAAATGTTAATATATTTTATAAATATATTATTTGATTTTAATTAGAATAATAATAATTAAAATAAAATACAAATTTGGAGTGTTTGGACATAAGGGCTAGTTTGGGTTGGAGCCCAAGTCTATTCTTCATAGGAATAGGGTTTTACACATGCACTATATAAGTGCGTGTGTATTGAGAGAAAAAATCAATTTTTCATTTGTGTGATTATTCAATCATTGAAAGGAGGCAGCCATCTCTCCCACTTTCTCTCCACTCTCACGCCACCCATGGTTTATTGAATCAAAGTTTTCTTTGATTCAATTTGGTTCTTGAAGCTAAAGAGGATCTAGTAAATCTCTCTTTAGCTCTTCGGGTTATCTTCGTGGGGATTACCGCTGGTTCGATTCTATTTTGAATCGATAGCAAATCCCAGTCAGAGACAAGTTTGAAGGAGCCTTCAAACGTGCGTATGAACTTTAATCTTTACTTTGATCGTTCGTATTACTGTAGAATTTTTTATTTAACATACAAACTATATAATCTGGACTCTGATTTTGGGCTTTAAAGGGAATCGATTTGTCCTTTAATTTTTATATTTCTGTTGCGTTGAGTATATTGATTTCTTACTCTTTACCAGTTGGCATGAGTCTGATGAGATCAGTTTCCCATATAGAGAATGGCTAAGAACTGGTCATTATTGTTAACTAGTGGAAAGAGCTCACGGGATATTCGCAAATCTCTGACACTTGTCACACTTCTTCATAAAGTTGAAGGCATCTTCATGAAGTATGGGTCAATAATATCCCTAGCGGATAATTTTATTGGCGAGAAATCATGAGGCAGTGTGATTACCATATATCCTTTCATTTATCTCTCCATGATATAGTCTGCTTCATCATCTGTTACACATAAGAGGAGGGGAGTGTTAAACCCTCGTTTATACAACTGATCTCCGATGAGAGTGTAACGAGCAGCTCTAGTTCATAGGAGTCTTGCCTTAGTCTTGCTATTAGGAATAACCCCATCTCTGAGATAGTGAATAATCAGAGTCATCCAGGAAACGAATTGGTTGTAGTTAAGACTTGCTCAGGTGAGCTGGTGTTGGGAACTTTTATGTATTTGATTGGAATATTATTCGGAGCATCGGAGTCTAGCGATGATGCTATCTTTGCCAAAGCATCCGCGATACAATTACTATCTCTTAGGATTTGCCTAATTGTATAATGCTTGAAGGGCTCGAGTGCGGCCTTGGATTTCTTCAAGTAACTAATCTTATTCTCTTCTTTGGCTTGATACTCTCCCAGAATCTGGTTAACAACCAGCTGGGAGTCGCTATTGATGTCAATCATATTTGACCCCATTTATTTTGCTAGTTGCAGACTAGCAAATAGCGCTTCATATTTGGCCTCATTATTCGTAGCTTTGAATCCAAACCTAAGGGCTCCATAAATGTGAGTCCGCTCAAGGCTAATGAGCAATAGACCAACTCCGACTCTTTTCCTATTCGAAGACCCATCAATGTAGATATTCTAGGTTGACAAGTTTCGAATAGTTTCCTGGACAACTTCACTGGCTGGCTATTTGGATTCTCGATCAGGCTAATAAGAGAACTCCAAAATAAAGTTAGCAACACCCTACCCTTTGATTGCTGCTTTTAGTCTATAATGCAAATCGAATTGGCTCAGTTCCATAGCTCACTTAAGTAACTTACCCGATGCTTTCGGCTTCAGAAGGACTTGTCTGAGTGGTAGTTGGTTAATATATGAATAGTGTGGGCATGGAAATAAGGTCGCAGCTTCTTGGAAGCAATCAGCAAGGCATATCCTAATCGTTCCATCTCTGGATACCGTAGTTTGGTGTCCAGTAGTCGTTTGCTCATGTAATACACTGGCCACTAAATTCTACCCTTTTCCCAAATGAGAGATGCGCTAAGCACATGCTAGGAGACAGAGAAGTAGAGAAATAAGATTTCCTTGAGATGAGGCTTGGACAGAAGAGGTGGTTTTTCGAGATGCTCTTTTATGCTCTGGAAGGCTTGCTTACACTCTAGAGTCCATTCAAATCTCTTGTTGACCTTGAGTATATTGAAGAATGGAAAATAATGATCTGTCACTCTCGATATGAAGCGACTGAGAGCTGCTATTCTCTCATTCAAGCTCTGAACTTGCTTTCAATTAGTGGGACTTTTCATATCTAGGAGAGCTTGGATCTTCTCGAGGTTGACTTCAATTCCTCGATGGTTAACAATATACCCCAAGAACTTCCTTGAGGATACTCTGAAGGAACACTTAAGAGGATTAAGTTTCATTTTATATCTTCGGAGTATATCAAACATTTCCGGGAGGTTAGCTATGTGATCTGAAGCGACATACGATTTGACCAGCATGTCATCGACATTGACCTCCATTGATTTCCTGATCTGCTTGAAAAACATATGGTTAACCAAGCGCTAGTACGTCACCCCAGCGTTTTTAGACCGAAGGGCATAACTTTATAGCAGTACAGTCCTCGATTTGTAATAAACGAGGTATGCTCCTCGTCAGGCATGTACATCGGGATCGAATTATACCCTGAATAGGCATCCATGAAGCTTAACAACTCGTGCTCGAAAGTGGCATCAACGAGCTGATTGACTCTAGGCAAAGGGAAACTGTCCTTCGAACAAGCTTTGTTGAGATCCATGAAATCAACACAGGTTTGCTACTTGCCATTGGGTTTTTTCACCAAAACAGGATTGGTGACCCAACTCAAGTAATGAGCCTCTCGAATGAACCCAATTGAAAGGAGCTTATCCACCTCAACCTTAATAGCAGCATAACACTCTAGGTCCATGGCTCTTCTTTTCTGGCGAATTGGCTTGACCTTACTATCGATGTTGAGTGCATGACATATTACATTTAGACTGTCCCGACCATGTCAGTATGAGTCCATGCAAAAACATCTATATTCTGCCTGAGGAAGCTCGTTAGATCGTTTGTGAGCTGAGGGCTGAGATTACTTCCGATTCTCAACACACGAGTTGGCTTGCTTTGGTCGACTAATACCTCAGATAAAGACTCAATAGGTCCGCTATGGGAATACTCCTCCTGAACACAAAGATCTATGTCATTTTCTACTAGACCTAGCTATGACTCGATCCTATTGATCATTATAGCCTGCTCAAGAACACCTACTGGCTTCCCTTTCTATTTAGATGCCATCTGCACTACTCTTACATAGCAGTCATAAGATTCACACTGCCTCCCTACACCCCATCGGAGTGAGAAATTTCACCTTCAAATGATAGATGTAAGTGACAACTTTGAAGTTTCAAAGTAGAGGTCATCCTAATATGCCATTGAAAGTGGACAGACAGTCTACCATTAGAAATTCTATCATTTTAGCAATTCGTTGGTCTCACTCAAAGTGACAGGAAGTGCAATCGTTCCCTTGAGAATCAAATGATCCCTAGTAAAGTCATGGAGGGGGATAGAGGCAGGCTTCAGATCCACCTCTTTTAACTGTATTTCCTCGAATACTCGAGGAAATAGGATGTTCACGACGCTCCCATTATCCACCAACATTTTATGGACTTTCCATTGACCTATTTCAGTAGTGATGACAAGTGCATCCTTATAAGGGTGATGCAATCGCACCATGTCTTTCTCAGAGAAGGTAATCTCGTCTTCTTTGTACACCTTAGCAGGTCGTGGTGTTGTGTTTAATACACTCACGGGATCATAACGAGCTTCTAGAGTGTACTTCTCCTGAGTACCTTGAGAATTCCCTGCGAGCTGTGGTCCTCCAAATATAATCCCTACAAAATGGAGACCCTCACAACCACGATGCTTCTTCCCATCGTCCTTTTGATCATTCTCCCAAGTGGGAGTTAGACCATCAACACACTCCTTGAAGTGTCCCTTTTTAATGAGGTCTTCAATAGCTTGCTTAAGAGCTTGGTATTCATCGATATGGTGCCTATTATCCCAATGATAACGGTAATATTTCTTGTTGTTTCTTATAGAAGGGGGATTTTTCATGGGCTTTGACTCTTCGAGCAGATTAGCTTCTTTTGACTTATCATGAATAGCTGATACCGATGCATTCAATTGAGTATATAGATTCTTGTCACGATCACAACGAGGGACTTGGGCATAAGATTTTTTAGGCTTAAATTGTTGTTTCTTTCCATTTCTCTGATAGTCATTAGCCCACTTGTGATCAGTCATTCTACTACTTTTTCCTTTGTTTTCCTCCCTCCAACTGGGGTCGTAGCGAATCAAAGCAGCCACTAAATTTTCAATTCTGAGATATTTCTCAGTGAGGTTGTAGAAGCGAGTGAGGGAAGTGTCATCCTTAGATTATAGTTTCTTCCAAAGGCCGGTTTGCAGGAGAACTTCTGTTATAATAAGAGTTCAAACTGAATCTTCAAGTGCATTAGTCACCTTATTCAGCTTCTTGTGGAACCTGTCAATATAGAACTAGAAAGATTCATTCCTTTCCTACCGTATATTGTTGAGATAGCTCAACGACATTGAGAACTTCCTATTAGCTTGGAAGTGTATCAAAAATAACAAACTCATTTGCTACCACGAGTTTATAGATCTTGGTGGAAGCAATCTAAACCAGCGCTTAGCATGGGCAGTCAAAGTCACTGTTAAACAGCGACATTTCACCAAGATGGAAACTTGGTAAAGCTCCATGAGGTTGTTAAACTCATAAAGATGATCTTGCAGATCAGAATTGTCATCGAATGCTCTCATATCGGGTATTCTAAATCTTGATAGGAGAGGAGCAATCAAAACTACCAAAGAAAAGAGAGACACCTCAGCGACCTAACCCCACTCATTCTATTGAGCTCTAAACTGATCCAAAGCTTGTTTTAACTCCTCAATCTGAGGACGCGGAGCCACCTAGGATTACTTTCTTCAATGTGGGTTCGCTCTCTACGATTACCATTAAGGAAAAAGCGTAGATTAGATCCTTCCATGTCTCGGCTAGAGTTTTCGACATACCTTAGCACATGTTGGCTGGAGCCATGTGAAGGCACTGAATGGCTTAGGGAGTTATCCCGACCTCTGCGGTGGTCAGAACCAACCCACATATGGTTGGTATTTTCCTTGCAGTGATGGTCGGAACCATCATTCCGACGATAGTGTGAATCCCAATATCATGCACTCTTGTGGGGGTGCCCATGCGATTTGGCATGAGATGGCTCATGTTGTGACAAACCGCCAAGTCGCAAAGCTACAGGTATTCTACCTGCTTCACGACCGGTATTCAATAGCCCCTTCGAACCTTTTGGCCTATTGTCAACCACGTGCTTTTCGTTTTTCTTAAGTACTATAGTACGCGTGGTATGAGCTTTCACCCGTTTCCACTCTTTAGCGTGACCTATAGGCCTTTTTGGAAGTGGTACCGCCTTGTTAAAATTGGGCGGTATGACCTGATCCAAATGATCTAACCTTCGGTTAATTGTTTGGAGAGTATTGTTGAACCCCTCCAAGTAATTCATCACAACTGGATCGAGCTGAGAGGTTGAGGGGATATCCGCCACGGTACCTTGGGGAACTGGGGATACTGCAAGACAAGTAACATCCTATACTTCGGGGATCTCCTCGTTGTTGGTGCTAGTTTGCTCTATTTCAAGACCAAAAGCCATTTGTTCTTAAGTAAAACTAATTGATCAAAGATTCTGAATGAAGAGAAGATATAAAATCAAGCCTTCCTTCTAACGTCAAACTGTTGATGCGTGATTTTGACACCAACGACTCACACATGCAAAGTGTTAAGCTATCCTTAGAAATTATACGTAATATGATTGATTCAAGAGCTAGTCAATATAGTTGAATGTAAAGATTGAATAATAAATTAGAAATTATTTTTAAAGTGGTTCGGGTGCTTAAAGCGATTCCTACATCCACTGTTTCTTTTATATATGAGAGATTACAATAGGTCATGTATAGTGAACAGCCAGCAGAGGTACAATAACTGAGTATTTAGAGAGAATATCAAGTTAGTCTCTTTCTCATAGGTTATCTTTGCTCTGAAAATAAAGATTAAAATCAGAATGAGGGTTCGGTATCAAAATCCTAAAAATGAGAGGGGGAGTCCTCTATTTATAGTAATGGAATTCAAGGTAATGATTATTGTAGAATATTTACTTTTGTCAAACTTATGAATTGTGTGTGTGCACACAAATTACTGCCAATCCTTTTATTTGGCTTATCTCATCTGTTGTATGTGTGCACATCAATTCTTAGTGCACATAGTTTGCTAGACATGTGTCTTGGCTAGTTTCATCTCGAGTGTGTGTGCACAACGGTCTGTGCTTATACTCTCGCTTCAGACTTTTTGCAACCCAACACGAGTTGCATGTCTGATAAAGAGAAAAAAGATTATGTTTATCTTTGTCTCTTGATTTTTGGGACCTTTTTACATGTGTCATATTTTCCTTAAGTGGTCCTAGGGAATAAAGTTATCTTTCCCAATTTGTTTTGTGGTCTAAACCAAAAGAAGGAATACTTTCCTTATTTGGACAAACATGGGTCAGCTCCTTGTTGGCTGACGTGGCACTGTATTGTTAAGCAAGAAATCTTTCATTATATAATACTTTTTCTTGCGTAAATGAATCTAACCTTTTGATCTCTTGTTTCATTTTACTCTGAATTTCTTAGAGTATTCTTTCTCTTAAGGTTCAAGGTTCATTTTCCATTGTGTGCCAAAACCTCACCATATCAAACATAGATTTGATGACTGCTAGAATGTGGTTCCTTTGTTGATGCTGGTGCATGGCGTCGGTGCTTGAAGCTTGGTGGTTTACAAGTTGTTTTCAGGTGTGTTCCCGGCGAGAGGAAGCTTTAAGAAGTTGCTACACGTTAAGGATTCATAGTGTGGTGCTAAGTGTAAAGTTGAATAGGGAATTGCTTCAATCTAGACAAGGTCCCATGGATGTAGGTTAAAAGTGGATTTAGTTAAACCATGTGTATGGTTGTGTTCTTTGCTTTCTGTACTTATGTTTGTTGTGGTTAAAAACTGGAAATCTCTTAATCAACTTGGTAATATTCCGCTGCACGTTAAAATGGGTAATCCAAAACCAAAGTGGTCTTTACCAATCCCCAACAATTACAAATCTGCCAGTGGGTAGGTATCGTGCAAGTCCTTCATTGCCTCCCATTGGCTGATAACTTAGGAAATATTCTCGAATTATCTGGGGCTTGGATAAGTGTGCGGTCCTTAGTCACTCATAGACAAGACCTAAACATGCTAAGTCGATGATAGCCGTATTCTTTCTGTTTTGGGGCAACATGGCAGCATCTAGATGGCACAAAGCCTTCCTAAACGTTGATTGGTGCTCGCTGACGTAAGCTTACATCAGCCCTAGTTTTTTAGGCATAACACAACCAAAGAGTTGAACGAAAATATAATAAAGAATAGTTTTCCTGTAACACCTAGATTGCAATTTGAAGAAGCAAAAGAAAACGAAAACAAAGAATTTAATTGTAGTTCATAATTTGACCCAAAAAAAAAAAAAAAAAAAAAACTTACAAATTCTAATAGCACTTTCTTAATCATTCAAGTTCCCCTTGAAACTTGAATATACAACCATGGAATGGTAAGTCACAGCTGCTGTGTCTAACTTGCCTTACCTGTTATATTTTTACGATTAATCTTGTCAATCATCACTTAGTAACTGTAGTTTAAGTGTGGATTAATTAAATCTCAATTCAGTCCATCATATATGACATCTAAACTAATCAAATTTGATTGCGCAAACATTTTATCTATTCTAATGTTAATTACCAATACAAATGCTTATATTTTATTTTACTTCCACTATGTTCGATACGGTTTATACGAGTAGAGTTATAGAGAAGCTTATTTCTTGGTTTATTATAATTTTTTGTTCTTGATGTATGATGTTTGTACTTGTTAGTAGTTGGGTTGTAGTTAATTTAGTTGAGTTGTAGTTAATTTAGCTGGGTATAGTTAAGAGTTGAGTTTACTTGGTTGAGTTAGTTATTATGGTTACTATAAACTATGGTTAATTAACCATGGTTACTGGAAATGTAATAAGTGTGTGATATAGTTTGTAACTTTATTTTTTAGCTGAGCTGAATAAACGAAAATGATGTTCTCTTTCTCTTCTCTAAAATAAGATTGAATATGGTATCAGAGCAGTGATTAAAGCTACGAAATCAACAACTTCGACTGAAAAATCAAGCTCAAGTTCGAAGCTGTCTAAAAATTTTCAAGATCGAATAGTAATCTTTCAAGATTGATTTTTCCTACTTCACTATTTTTTATCTAAATCAAGCTAATTTCGTTCCAGATCAATCAGATTTTGTTAAAGGCAGATGTCGAATGTCACATATTCAAGTTCCTCTCTTTACATCCACCTGTCGAACACCCTTGGTTCAGTTCTGATTTTGGAGCAGCTTACTGGAACTGAGAACTATGGGATATGGAGCCGTGCCATGACAGTTTTGCTAAGGGCAAAAAATAAGTTAGGATTTGTCAACGGATCTTGCAAGAAATCGAAGTCCAATCAAGGATTGCATGCACAATGAGAACGTTGCAATTCTTTGGTTTTGGCGTGGATTTACTATTTCAAAAGAAATTTTTAACAGTATTGTGTATTCAAATAGCGTGTATCAAGTTTGGCAAGATCTCCAAGAACAGTACAATAAAGTGAATGGTACAAGAGTTTTTGGGATTCACAGGGAAATAGATAATCCAGTATAAGGTACGAGTTCGGTTGTGGTTTATTATAATAGATTGAAAACTTTGTGGGATGAACTAAGTTCGTTGGTGGGTCTACCACCTCTAGACAGTGATTCGGCCAAGGCATATTTGGCTCATCTCAATCAACAGAAGCTTTTGCAGTTTCTAATGGGCCTTAATGAATCGTACGCCTTGGTAAGGCATCAAATCTTATTGATGGTCCCTTTGCCTTCAGTTAAGCAAGTGTATTCCATAGTAAGTCAAGATGAAAGCCAAAAGGTCTTTATTGGTTCTAATCAAAACACTGAGGTTACTACAACGCTATATTCACAAGGCAATAAGAGGAATCAGAATCAAAGCTCAAAATACAAGGGTAAGAAACCCTACGTAGAGTGTGACTACTGTTATGCTCCAGGGCATAAGAGGGAAACCTGTTATAAACTACAAGGTTATCCAGCTAATTTTGGGTTCACCAAGGGCAAGTCAGGGACAAAAGCTATGGCTAATCAAGTCTATTCGAGTTAGGATCAATTGGTGAACTCTAAATCAGTAGGTTACAATACCGAAGAAGGAGCTAATATCGACAATGTGTTAACTCCAAAGTAGTATGCACAACTGCTTCAGTTGTTGGTGAAGAGAACATAGGTGCACCGTCTGCTAATCTGGCAGGTATAATCATGTCTCTATATTCAAATTTTAGTAATTGTAATTGGATTCTAGATTTTAAGGCCACTAACCATATGACACATAATTTCGAAAATCTTGAATCTTTTGTAGCTAATAGTCCACCCGTAACAAGTTATGTAAGACTTCCTAATGGAACTAAAACACCAATTACTCATGTTGGTTCTGTAAAATTGCAAGAAAATTTGTCTCTTGAAAAGGTTTTACATTTACCAGATTTTAAGTATAATTTGATGTTGGTATCCTAATTAACTGCATCAAGTCACTGTTCCATCACATTTTATCTGAATTTTTGTGTTTTCTAGGATCTTTAGAGTGGCAAACTTAAGGGGATTGGTAAGCAATATCAAGGGCTGTACCATTTTATACCTTTTTCACAAATAAAACACTGTAATCCAGTTTTAGGAATAAAGAATTTTGTTTGTAATTCTGGTGATGTAACCTTTGATTCATCAATAAAAGAGCCTTTAGTAATGTCCTTGGAACTATGTAGTAAGGACATTGTACTTTGGCATAGGAGATTAGGACATGCACCTTCACTAGTTCTACAAAAATTACATCATGAATTCCCTGCACATTCTAATTTTCACTACGACATTTGCCCTTTAGCAAAGCAAATCAAGTTACCATTTTCCTTAAGTGAAACACATACATCACATATTTTTGAGTTGTTATAGTAGGGACCTTATAAGATCCCAACCCAAGGAAATGCTAGGTTTTTTCTTGCCATAATGGTTGACTTCTCTAAGACTACATGGCTTTTCCTTATGCAATACAAATCTGATGTGTATCAGAACTTGAAAGATTTCCTTCACACAGTCAAAAATCAGTATCATCAGACCCCCCAATGCATTAGAACTAACAATGGTTTAGAATTTTTCAATCACCAATGTCACGACTTATTAGTTAGTTTAGGTATCATAGATCAAAGCACATGTGTGTACACTCCACAACAAAATGGAGTTGTAGAGCGTAAGCACAGGCATATACTT
Organism: Pistacia vera; assembly: GCF_008641045.1. Lineage (NCBI taxonomy): Eukaryota > Viridiplantae > Streptophyta > Magnoliopsida > Sapindales > Anacardiaceae > Pistacia > Pistacia vera. The sequence goes on along the minus strand of NW_022196136.1, from coordinate 1,176,934 downwards.
AACATAGCTAGAGCCCTTAAGTTTCAATCAAATATTCTAGAGTATTTGTGGGGTTATGCAGTCAAAACTGCAATTTACATCATTAATCGATTGCCCACTAAAGTCCTAGATGGTCTCTCACCTTATGAGAAGTTCTTTGGTCATAAGCCTAAGTTAAATCACTTGAAAGTTTTTGGATGCTTGGCATATGCTACCAATCTGATTCCCCATGACAAGTTCACTCCTAGATCTACTCCTTGTGTGTTTCTTGGTTACTCTACTACAAAAAAGAGATATATATTGTATGATTTACATTCCAAATCTATTCATATTAATCGTGATGTGGTTTTCCATGAATATATTTTTCCTTTTACTTGGCATAAATCTAGTCAACCACCTTTTCTCCTAGAAACATTTCTGGAACAAGACCTTAAGACTGCATCTTCCACTGTTTTTGATTTGCATGAAAATACAAATGATCTTCATGAAACAGAACCAGCTGACCTTTGTTCTCCAGCTCCATATACTTCACCCAATCTACCTAATACCTATTTACAACACCTGGCCCTCTTAGAAAATCTGGTATAGTGAGTGTTGGAAATGCATATTTATTTGGTGATTTGGGGGTGAAACTATAAGGAATTTAAGGTTTAATGTATGATTTATATGTGATTTCTTGCAGGTTTCGTTATCTTCCATAATCATGGGTGTTGTGTGTGTTTTTAGGTATTCAGTTGCAAAAGAATGGATTATTCGTGCTTGTACTGGTATTCGGACATCTTAGACCCATTCAAGTGCGGATAAATCAAGGCAAGAAGAAAAAGGTGAAATTCTGACTTTATGCTGCAGCATGATTTTTTGAGTTGTAGCACAATGTCGACGAACTGAGCTGCGACTCAATTAAACTAAGCTGTAGTGGAAATGTGCCAGGGTGCAATTAAAGTGAGTTGTGGCGCAAATCACACAGAATGTAAAATTGTCGCATTTCCAACCCTAATTTTGGCGACCAGTATTTATAAGTTTGCCATTTTGTCTAAAAACTATATAAAGGCAGCTTTAGTCCCTTTTTAGGGAGTTTTGAGGTTTAGGATACACATTTTGGAGAGAATACATTTGGGGCTTCTTGGAAAGGTGGAGCTTGGAGAGGAGAGGAGGTTCTCTTCCTCTCCTCTTCCTTTGTTCTTCATGATTATGGTTCCAGGTGTTGTTGTTTCTTTTCCTTTATATTGTATTTTATTTTCTAGGGATTTGATGTACTCTAATTGAAGGCTTGTGTTTTATTGTTAATCTATTTGTTTGATCTACTCTATAATGTTCTTGATTTAGTCATTGCATTTAATTCAATCTTTAGTTGATATTAGGGCCTGATCAACCTTGATGTTAGTTAATTGATTGTATGAGACAAGATTGTGTGTGGAATGATTGATTTGTAGCTTTGCCTGGGTATAGATTGGTTATTGTCTTTAAGATCATTGCACTTAATGAGTTTGCGTTACTAGACTAGGCTATATGCCACTAGTTAGTTTAGTTGATGGAAACACTAGGTTATTCCGAATGGCCATGGTAATACCTTAGAAATGAGAGATGTCATACCTATCTTGATTAGCTCTGTGAATGCATGATTTGTGTCTATGCGAATTGGTTCCTTCGTTGTTTAGACTAGGCTATATGCCACTAGCTAGTTTGAATGATGAAAGCACTAGGTTGAACCTGATGATGTACGAACCCTAGAGTGGAGTGGGGAGAACAATAGTTTGATGATGAACACGTAGCCTGATAATTATGATAGAGTTAGAGCCCTAGGATTCTTTGTATATAGTTAGATTTAGATTTACTTTAATGTCGTTTATATGTTTTCTTTATTTCAATTCTTGTTACTTTCATCAAGGCATAGTTACTAAGATCTCAAGTGTATCTCCAGTCTTTGTGGGATCAACCCTTACTTGAGCACTATGCTGCGATTGCGACTCGTGCACTTACGAAGGATTAAACTTTGTATATCTGTCAAGTAGATCGAATATTATTGAATACCATTCTTTAATAAAAATAAGTTTCTTTTAACGTCTCAATTCTCTTTATAATGGTGATCTAAAATCATTATTTTGTAAATTCAACAGAAACCATCTCTATCCTTCTCAAGTTTTTATTTATTTTACAAAACCCCAGCAATGTATTTAGTTTTTTACTGATGCTAGTCATCTCTCTCGGTTTTATGTGATACGTGTATGGTCTGTTCACACCTGTTAGGTTTCAATGGATTTTAGCAAACATCTAGGATTTGGATTGTCCATGGCCCATTTACTCCATTATGGACATTGTCTTGGCTTACCCTCCCCCTTTTTTATGGATTTTAATTGGGACTTTATTTAAATTGGGTTAAGGTTGATTTATTATTTAAATCAATCAGCCCAAATTAAATAAAATAATTTTATTTTTTGTTTGCTAATATATAATCCATTTAGGTATTTCTGAATCCTAAGACTAGCTACCTATTGTAAACGATAAAATCTACAATTAAACTTGTAAAGACGGGATCTTGTGATGCGAGCCACTGACAATCTGGATGGACCTGCAGGGGGTTCCTTTATAGTTGAAGGGGTGTTAGTAATGTCGGGAAGTTGTTGAAAAATGCAAATAGCTTGGGAATCAGAATACTGGAACTTCTCTGAGAGACCATTGATGAGAGGGTTTGCCCTTGTTTATTTGGTGAGCCCTAGGGATCCCCGTCCTAGTAAGACTGTGATTCCTACTTAGTAGGAGAGTTCTCCTCTTCGTAGGAGATTATATTTCTTGCCTTTATCCGTTCAGGCTTTCCTCTTTAGGGTGAGATTCAGGGTCTCATCAGAAAAGGAGATTGGTTAGGATTCTGATCCTAAAGTGAACTGTTATGGGTAAATGGGCCGAACCCAGTTCTGCTTAACTCGTGGGGTGGCCCAACTCATAGAGCAGGCAGTTCACAAGGTTTCCTAAGCGTGGGCTCAATCGGAATTGGGCCAAGGCCTTGTGCCGTGACACATTTATAATGTTATTGGACCTCGTCAGGTCCAATACGATTTTTAGCCCATACAGTTTGTCCCCCACTCTCTAAGTTAAAGGTTATTTAACTTAGAGAGTAGGTTTATTAATTGTATGTGTAATACGGATGAGTCGATATTCCCTCAGAGAGGGTTTGACTTGATGTACTTGCTGCCACAAAGGCATAGGCCATGCGGCTTGGCCTATATAACTAAAAATGGAAATGTGGGCCGAATGGAGTCTGAGTTGGTTTTATGTCCATACGGATAACAATTAAATGGAGATGCTAATAGTTAAATTGAAATCGTTCGGCTCGGCGCTTGAGCTGGGGAGAGAAGGTGTCTTTACTAAATGAAGATGTTGACAATTAATTGGAGATTGTTCGGCTCGGCATTTGAGACTGGGAGCTTGGGTGTCTTTATTAATTGGAGATGTAAACAATTGGCATTTCTTTTCAATGAATATAGTTTCCTTACACGAGTGACATGTGCCATTCATGCTTTTCTTTGTTGCAATGGGCGGGAAAAGGAAGCAATATTTCCTAGATTTTTTTTATTATTATTATTATTTTTTTTAACGGAGCCATGCGCCTACTGTTGTTGTCAGGCGTGCATTTAAAGTGGGAAGACTTTTTGGGAGAGAGAAAATACATACTCCATTTCTTTTTTGTTTGCGCTGGAGAGAATTTTAGAGCTGCGACTGCGCGAGACTCATTTCCTTTGATCTTTTACTGCAAAAATCTTGGTAAGAGTTTATTTCTTTGGATCTTTATTCGTATCCTTGTGTTCTCTATGCCTTTTATTATTTCTGAGCTGCTCAAACCAAAACCATGCTGGTTTTTATGAACCCACACTGAGGAGATCTCAAACTTTGAGGAGAAGAAGTTTTCTGGTTGGATTTGGGACAGTTTCGAATGCTACCTTTTTTTTTTTTTTTTTTTTTTTGCATTCATGTGACCTGACCATCAGAGCGATTGATCATGTATGAGAGGGATGACCCCCTCTAGCCTAGTGGGCGTTTCGTCACAAGTAAATAACTTAACACTTAGAAATAATGAATATACCTCTATTCTATTGATGAAAAAAAGCAGAACATTGCTTGACAAGCTTTGAAGGGGAGTGGACCTGACCACCCTAACTTTTATTTTATATTATTCGATGTAAGAAAAGACCTAGGTTCTACAGATGGCGGAGTCGATATGAATACTATCAGAAGTGATAGGCTTTCAGATGAGTTGTGTCCAACTGTTGGTTATGTTTCGGCCTTCTACGGATTGTAATTGGTAGGCTCCGTTTCCGACAACCTTGGTGATCTTGTATGGTCCTTCCCAGGTGGGCGCGAGTTTACCGGCCCCTATCTCCTTTTTGTTTTGAAACACTTGCTGTAAGACCCAATTGCCAACCTTGAAAGCCCTTGCTTGGACATTTTTGTTGTAGTGTTGAGCCATCTTTTGCTAGTAGATGGCGTTGCGAATGAGGGCTTGATCCCTTAGTTCATCGGCGGTGTCAAGGTTATGGCAAAGTTGTTGCCTATTGGTGTACTCATCCATCCATTGGCACCGAGCGGAGGGGATTGACACTTCCGTTAGGATTACTGCTTCCGAACTGTAAGCCAAGGAGAAAGGTGTTTCTCCCGTGGATGACCGAGTTGTGGTGCGATAGGACCATAGTACTCCAGGGAGCTCATTCGCCCAAGCTCCCTTGGCTTTTTGAAGTCTTTTCTTCATTGTTTGGAGGATGGTTTTGTTAGAGGATTAGGCTTGCCCATTTTCTTGGGGGTAGCGTGGCATTGAAAAGCTTAGTTTGATCCCCTACATTCTACAGAAGTCTTGGAAGCCAGAGCTAATGAATTGGGAGCCATTGTCGGTGACTATTTCTCTTGGTAGGCCAAACTGACATATTATATTCTTCCATACAAAGCTTCTCACTTCACGGTTCCTAACTTGGGCAAAGGCTTTTGTTTCAATCCACTTGGTGAAATAATCGGTAACCACGAGCATGTATACTCTTTAGCCTGGTGCGGTTGGTAGCTTGCCTATAATGTCCATCCCCTACTTCATGAATGGCCAAGGTGTGAGGATGGAGTTGAGCCATTCGGGAGAAAGGTGTGATACCGTAGCAAAGCGTTGGTAGCTATCACAATTCTTGGTATGCTTAGTTGAGTCGGAGCGCATGGTTGGCCAGTAGTAGCCAGCCATTAGTGCCTTGTTAGCGAGGCAGCGTCCCCCAGCGTGGTTGCCACACTCGCCTTCATGGAGTTCTGCGAGCACGAATTTTGCTTCCTCAGGGGTGATGCACTTGAGGTATGGTCTAGAAAAAGATCTCTTAAGTAAGCGACCTTCATATATTGTAAACCGTGCCGCTTTAGCTTTGAGACATCGTGCCTCATTCTTGTCTGTAGGGAGTTCATCATTCTCCAAGTAATGGAGGATGGGTGTCATCCATGACTCGTCTGGGCTAATGGGAGCGACTTCGGCCAAGCCAGAGGCAATCGCTGGTGCTTGTAGGTGTAATAAAGGGATAGTTGTTGTTTGCTTGGTTTTCAGTGCCAAACTAAGATTTGCAAGGGCGTTTGCATGGGAGTTTTCGGCTCTTGGGACCTGGGTGATTATTATCTCTTTGAATGATGATAAGAGCTCTTTGGCCAAGTTTAGGTATGAAGTCATCTTGGCGTCCCGTGCTTGATAGGACCTTGGATTTGATTCACCATTAGCTATGAGTCGAATTTCAATTCTATCTTTTTTATCCCCATTCCCTTGGCGAGTGAGAGCCCAGCAATTAGTGCCTCATATTCGGCCTCGTTGTTGGTTGCCTTGAAGTTGCACCGTATGGCTTGTTGCAAAGTATCCCCCTCTGGTAAGATGAGCACTAGTCCAAGTCCGCTGCCATTGATATTGCTTGAGCCATCCACAAACAAGATCCACTTGGTAGATGCATGATCTGTCAGACATAAGAGCTCCCTCTCTGCTTGCATAAAACTGTTAGGTGTGAAGTCAGCAATAAAGTCAGCTAGCACTTGAGACTTGATCGCAGTGCGGGGTTGGAAGGAGACATCGAACTCGCTCAGTTCTATTGCCCATTGGATGAGCCAACCCTAGAGATCCGACTTGTGGAGTACTTTCTTCAAAGGGTAGGAGGTTAAGACTATGATTGGGTGACATTGAAAGTATGGTCACAACTTCCGTGCGGCTGTGATCAGGGCAAGGGCCAATTTCTCAAGTTGGCTGTATCGAGTCTCAGCATCGAGTAAAGACTTGCTGGTGTAGTAGACCGACAGTTGCTTTCCTTCTTTCTCTCAAATCAGCACGGCAGATATGGCGAATTCAGATACTGCCAGATAAGCGAAGAGTCGTTCCCCCGTCTTCAGCTTGGATAGTAATAGAGGCGACGTTAAGTACCGTTTCAATTGAATCAATGCCTTTTCGCATGCTGGAGTCCATTCAAACTTTTTTGATTTCCTAAAGGCGGCGAAGAAAAGATGACATTTCTCCGCTGACTTGGAGATGAACTGGCTCAGGGCAGCTACCCTTCCTGTGAGATGCTACACATCTTTTATGCTAGTTAGGGATGGGATGCCCAGGATCGCCCTAATCTGATCTGGATTGGCCTCGATGCCATGCTGCATCATCATATATCTTAGAAACTTTCCTGAGCACACACCGAAGGAGCACTTAGCTGGGTTTAGCTTCATATTGTATTTTCATAGTACCTCGAAGGCTTGTTGGAGGTGGTCGAGGTGGTCGAGGCTATTAGTGACTGTACCAGCATATCATCAATGTAGACTTCTACAGAGTCTCTTAGCAGGTTGGAGAACATTTTGTTCATGAGTCGCTGGTAGGTGGCTCTAGCATTCTTCAGGCCGAATGGCATCACTTTATAGCAGTAGGTGCCTCGTTTGGTGACAAATACGGTCTTTTCTTGGTCGTCCAGGTGTATCAGTATCTGATTATAGTTGGAGAAGGCATCCATAAAGCTGAGTAGTTCATGTTCGGCAGTGGAATCCACTAGCATGTCTATGTGAGGGAGTGGGAAGGAGTCCTTGGGACAACCCTTGTTCAAGTCGGTGAAATCAATACAAACTCTCCATTTCCCATTCTTCTTCTTCACTACCACCATGTTCGCCAACCAATCCAAGTATTGGACCTCTCGAATCAAGCCATTGCTAATTAGTTTCTCCACCTCCTCATTGATCACCTTGTTTCTCTCTAGGGTGAATCTTCTCCTCTTCTGTCTCACGGGGAGGAAATTCTAGGTCAGTATTTAATCGGTGCATTATAGCTTCGGGGCTGATCCCTATCATGTCGGAGTGAGACCAAGCGAAGCAATCATGGTTCTCCTTTAGGAAGTCGATGAGCTTTCTTCATATATCAGGTAAGAGCTGAGCTCCTACTTGTATCTTTCGGTCCGGAAACTCTGGGTGAATTTGGACCTCATCCAACTCTTCCAATGCTGGTTTGTCCAGCTCTACTCTTCTAGCTGGAGGTGTCTGTAGTTGCTACATGGTGCCACTGTTCAACTTGAAGGCATTTTGATAACAATCTTTTGAAGCCTTCTAATCTCCCTTAATCTCTTTGGTGGGGAACCTGATTGTCTCGTAGAATGTCAAGGAATGGCTCGCATGCTGTGAATCCATGGTCGCCGAAGGATCACATTGTAGGGGGAAGGGGCGTCTAGTATCATGAAGGTGGTTTGCTGATTAATCACTTCGGCATAGACCGGCAGAGCAATCTCCCCGATAGTGTATTTTTGCTCTGAGCTGAATCGTACGAGGAGAGTTGGGCTACGGTTGATGCTGGACTCATCCAATCCCATCATCTTGAATGCTTCAAGGAACATGATGTTTGCCGAGAAGCCGGGGTCTACCAAGAGTCTTCTAACAATGATGCTGGCGATCTGGAGAGTGATTACGAGTGCATCATGATGGGGATTCAAAAGAGTTGCTGCCTCGTTATCCATGAATTCAATGGTCAGGTTGGTGGCTCTCTTTTGTGTCAGCTTTGAGTGTCGAATCTGCGGGTTGGCTGCGGCTCGGGCATGGTGCTTCACGGAGGAGTAGCTTACCCCACTAACTTCTGATCCGCCTGAGATGATTCCACACATTCCATCTGCTGGATGGGCTTTTGGTGGCGGAGCAATTTGGCGATCTCTGTTTGTCATTGTGCCTTTCCCCTTGTCTGTCAAAAACTCGTGAAGATGCCCCCTTTTTAGAAGCTCGGCTACTTCGAGGCGAAGTACAATGCAATCAACAGTGTTGTAGTCGTGGTCTCCATGGAATTCACACAATTTGGTGGTATCCCACTTTGATCCAGGGTGTTTCAATTTGGCTAGCCATCTGACCACGTTTCCCATCTCCTTCATCACGATTACCACTTCCATTGGCTCTATATTGAGGTTGTAGTCAAGCAGCCTGTACTTGGGTGGTGTGTTAGGGTCATCGTGCCGAGCTGGTGGATGATCTAGTTGGCGCGTATTGTCTTGCACAAAAACTCTCCTTACCGGATAGGGCTCTGCTGGCCTGGTGTCACGATGCTTATCGAGGCGTCAGGAGCGACGATCATCGTAGGTGTTTTGCTTGGCTCTGTGAGCTTCATCTTCCTCCCATCTTATTTCAATCCAAGCACGGGCCAATACGTCCTCCATGGTATTACAATTAAATTTGGTAAGTTCCTTGTACAACTCTCCATCTGGAAACAGGCCTTTCCTGAAGGCATCGACCGCGGTCTCTTGGTTGCAATACAGGATTAAGACTTTTTTGCGGTTGAAACGTCCAACATAGTCACGAAGGGGCTCATTGCAATGCTGCAGTATCCGGTAAAGGTTGTCGGACAACTTCTCTAGTTTTTTGCTACTAGCAAATTGCTCAACGAAGGTGTCCATGAGCTGGGCGAATGAGGCGATTGAGTGATTTGGGAGGCTGGTGTACCACTGGAGTGCAGGTCCTATTAGCTTTTGGACATACATGCCTCCCGAAGATCTCTTGGTATGGCGGCTGCAAACATTCTCTGCTTGTAGGAGGCTATATAGTCATCTGGGTCAGTGGTACCACTGTACAACTTCATGTTTGAGAAGCTGAATTTTCGGGGCATATCCGCAAGAGCGATGGCATCCACAAATGGCGACTCGGCATAGCTCTGGGGTTGACTTTTTTTTAAGGGTGCTAGCATCCCTGGGATGCGTTGGATCATGGCTTCCACTTCGGCTAGTCGTTTGGTCAGTGTTTGTTCAAGGGCAGTTGGTGTAGGGGTACTGAGGTTCTGGAGAATTGAGGGAACACCCTTAGGTTGATGTGAATGGCCGTGCCGAGCAGTATGGCTTGGGGAGTTGCTCCGGTTAGTGATTGCATAGGATGTGTTTGTTGGTGTGCAAGGGGGGTGTTCAGTTGCTGGGATGGCATGGTTTGGGCATGTGTTTCGGCAATTAGGTTGGTAGAGAGGTGGACATTATCTTCTTGGGTCGGCTCGGCCACGACTGTGGTGGTGTTTGGGTCTCTGTTGATGCAGGTACCAGTAAAGGTGCCACTATCTAGGCTTATGAACAATTGTCTGGGTTGAATGGGAGGTTGGGAGGTGGATGCATGATGCTAGTTAAATGACCAATCCAAAGAGTAGAATTGATTTACCTTATCTTGTAGAGCTTGATTTTCAGCGCGGATAGTGGCGTTCTGGGCTTCTAGGGCTTGGTACTTGTTGTTGCTTTCCTGCACCAATGCGGTGAGCGCTTCGATCTGTCTCACTACATCAGGTGTTGCGCTTTCTGTATGGTTAGTCATGAGAGTTGATTGGAATTGGAAAGGTCGAACGGTAGGTCACTCTGGATCGTTTGATTGTCAAGGCCCCACGGTGGGCGCCAAATTGTAAACGATAAAATCTTTAATTAAACTTGTAAAGATGGGATCTTGTGATGCAAGCCACTGACAATCTGGATGGACCTGCAAGGGGTTCCTTTACAATTTAAGGGGCGTTAGTAATGTCGAAAAGTTGTTGGAAAATGCAAATAGCTTGGGAATCAGAATACTGGAACTTCTCCGAGAGACCCCTGATGAGAAGGTTTGCCCCTGTTTATATGGTGAGCCCTAGGGATCCCCGTCCTAGTAGGACTGTGATTCCTACTTAGTAGGAGAGTTCTCCCCTTCGTAGGAGATTAGATTTCTTGCCTTTATCCGTTCAAGCTTTCCTCTTTAGGGTGAGATTCAAGGTCTCATCAGAAGAGGAGATTGGCTAGGATTCTGATCCTAAAGTGGATTGCTGTGGGCAAATGGGCCGAACCTAGTTCAGCTTAACTCGTGGGTGGCCCAACTCATAGAGTAGACAGTTCACAAGGTTTCCTAAGCGTGGGCTCAATCGGAATTGGGCCAAGGCCTTGGGCAGTGACACATTTATAATGTTATTGGACCTCGTTAGGTCCAATACGATTTTTAGCCCATACACCTATAAAGATCCCTCACTGCACTTTCTATATGACTGTCTCCATCCAATCAAAGACGTTCAGACCATAGAGCATCAGGTTGACAAATTCCTAGTCTTGACGGAGTTAAGCTGCCTGTAGGGAATTTAATGTCACTTTCTAAATCATTCAAGTTGCCCTTTGAAACTTGAATATACAACCGAAGAATGGTGAGCTGCTGCTGTGTCTAACTTGCTTACCTGTTATATTTTTAATGTTAATCTTATTTATCATGTCAGTTATCACTTAGTAAATGTAGTTCCTACCTGGAATCGACCTTCACAGTGTCGGTTTCGATTTCGGTTCTGGTCCCACAATTGTAGGATCCAGAATCAAGAATTAGAACCAGAATCAAGAATTAGAACCAGAATCGAGATTCGAGTACTTGGGTAGAAACCAATTTGAGAACTGGGATTGAATTGTAATTTCTATAAACTATAAATTTTTCAGGGTATATTTGTTGTTATTTAAAATAGTAGGGGGTTATATGATTTTCTAGGATACCCAGAATCAGAAGCTGAACTTGTTAGGTTTCGGTTCCAAGAATTAAGGAATCGGAATGAGTTGATTCTAGTTTCAACTTCCAGGAACCGGCTGGTTCTGGTTCTAAATTCCAAAACTAGTCAGTTTATGATAGGTTTCAATGGATTTTAGCAAACATATGGGATTTGGATTGTCAATGGCCCATTTACTCCATTATGGACTTTGTCTTGGCTTCCCCATCCCCTTTTTTGTGGACTTTAATTGGGGCTTTATTTAATTTGGGCTTTATTTAATTTGGGCTAATATAAATCAAACTTAGCCCAAATTAAATAAAGCCCCATCAAAATTCTTTCTAAATAATTTTTTTTTGTTTGCTAATATATGATCCATTTAGGTAATTCTGAATCCAAAGACTGCATTCTCTATGTGACTGTCTCCATCCAATCAAAGACGCCCAGACCATAGAGAATCAGGCTGTCTGGAAGGAATTTAATATCACTTTCTAAATCATTCAAGTTGCCCCTTGAAACCTGAATATACAACCGTAGAAATTCTAAATATTTTAAATGTTAATCCAATTAATCCTGTAAGTCATCACTTTTTAAATGAATTAAAACGGAGTCGGCTGGTTTGGTTCCAAATTCCAAGAACCAGTCCATTTTGGTTTCAAATTCAAGGAACTGGGCGGTTTTGATCCGATTCCCTCCAATTTTAATGAGTACTAGACAAGCACGTAACTGCATATCAATATATGGTTCAATTAAATCCACTCAACTTAAAATAAAAAAATCTTTTTATTTTATAGAATTTATAATTTTGACCCCACTTAAATTCTTATTGACTCTACCAAAATGAATTATTAATTAATATTTTTTAACTTTTCTCTCTTCTTCATTTCCTCTCGTTTTCTTTTATATCATCTTTTTCTTTTGGTTGAATATTCAAGAAATGCTACTCCTTTGGATTATAAGGTAAGATGATGCTCATTTTATTTTTTTTTACTTACAATTTTTTTTTTTAGCTTTCTTAATTGAGTAATGCTATGCGTACTCACGGATCTTACTAACCTTTGTTAAAATTATATATGGTACCCGTACAATGTTTGTGGTATCCGTACTATGTTTTATACTTACAATGGTTAGTACGCTGGTTAGTACACTCGTAAGTACGCATAGTATTATTGTTCTTAATTAATGAAATATCATAAACTATAAGTTTTTGTTGAGTTTAATAAATGAGTTTAAAATTGGAAGATTAAATTCTTAACTTTTGATGTGAGTTTTAATTTAATTTTGTTTATGTTGAAGTATGGGTTAATTAGTTATTATTTTAAGTCAGTTTTGATAAATTTTGATTAATTATTTAGTTAATTTTGAATGATTTAAAGATTTGATGAAACCATAAATGATAAAGATTTGGAGATTTGGTTTAATTTTAATATATTGATGAATTGCTTGATATTTAGAGTTGAATTTGATAAGTTTTTGTGGGTTTATAAGTTGAATTTTATTGGGTTAGTATAAATTGTTTGAAAAATCTAAATTATAAGATTTGAAGCTTCGGTTTATAGTTGATACTTTGACTCTATTGATTAAAAATTCTAGCTACGTCTCTAATACCCGACCCGTTCACCCCTAGTCGTTGTTAGCAAAGACGTGACTTATGCGTGCACAAAGCAAAACTGTATGCAAACTAAAAGCTATGTTCCAACCAGAGAGTCGAAAGCAACTATAATAGAGAATAATTTACATGTTGTATTTGCCTTAAATGATATGTTACTACTAATTAAACTTGTTGATTAAGAAAAAAAAGGTGATATAAATGCAATTTTACGGATATTTTCCTAAATTGAAATTGAAATTAATTTTGTTTTTCTTTTTGATAATACTGTAATAAACTAACTCATTTTTCATTTCTATATATATATTAAATACCGAACTCATTGCACAAGTTTCTGACATTAGCAAAATCTATATATATATTTCTTATAAATATTTCATATCATTTCTTTGTTTATTTTGTTTAATGTTTTTAATATAATTTCTATACATATTTCTTATAAATATGTATTCTGGGCTGTGTTCTGGGCAGGAGACTTTACTATTTTAGGCTACTACAATCATTGTTTTGGGGCTTGGGTTCTATTGTTTCTGGGCTACAGTTTCATTGTTTTGGGCAGGTGTTTGAGGCAAAAATCTTCACTTCTTCGGCTCCTCTTTTACTACTTGTTTTGGGCTACTGTTTCTCTATTTTTAAGGCTGCTTTAACCAGTCTTTGGGGGTTGATGTTCTACTGTTTCTTGGTCGCTTGGCCATTATTTCATGTTTTTGGGGCTGTTTAGCAAAAAATTTGGGCTTCTTTCTATTTTGGGCTGTGATAACTAGTGTTTTGAGGCTGCTGTTTTACTGTTTCTGGGCTACTGTTTCATTGTTTTGGGCGAAAATCTTCACTACTTCACTAATTTTCGGCTGCTTTCACTACTCATTTATGGCTTCTTCGGCTCTTTGGGGATGCTGTTTTACTCTTTTTTGGGCTCTTGGAGCATTGATTCTTAAACATGTCAAAAAAAATTTCGATCACTGGTTTTCAACAACCGACCACCCATTCTGGCCACAGTACTAGTTAAAACATCTAAGAGTGCGTTTGTTTTAGTATTTTGGATAGTATTTTTGAAAAAGTAAGAGTTGAGTGATAATAACGAGGTATGATTTAAAAATGAACAAAAACGCTCCCCTAGATTTGTTAATTTACTAAACACTCCTGTAATAAAAACATTAAAAATTACAAAATCACCTCCACCCACCTATTAAATATCGGCAGTTGGCCAACATTGTCAGAGGGTGGTCGGAGTCGCCGTATCAGAGCATGACCGATTAGATCTAGCCGGTCGTACACCGAGATGGCCTTTTCTGGCTAGATCCATCATGGATTTAGCCAAAAAAGGCCAGATCTAACCATTAACGACCTGATCTGGCCGCATTTGGTCGTCAACGATGAACAAAGATATGGTAGTCGTTGACGACTAACTACGGACAAAGATCTGGCCATTAACGACCAGATCTGTGGTCATAGATTTGATATTTTCCAGCCAGATCTATGGTGGATCTGGTCGGAAAATGTTATATCGGTGCACTACTGGCCATATCCAACTAGTAGTGCGCCATTATACCAAATTCCGGTCACCTTTCGATGGTGGTGATCAGAATCTGACAAATGTGGATGGGTGGGTAGAGATGTTTTTGTTCATTTCTAAACTTTTTTTAAGGGGGGTATTTAGTTAAATTAACAAACTTATGGGGTTTAAAAATAATTGAATAAAATATAATAGTATTTTCAGAATAGGGAAACAAATGTGTATTTTGGAAATTATAGAAATATAATAGGGCAAAAATAGGGAAAAAAAAATGCACCCTAAAATTTTTTTAATTTATTAAACGATAATATTTAATAAAAAGGCCTTAAAAATGAAGGACCACCAATATATGGTTTGATTTTAGTTAATAGAAGAGAGAATTTCTCAAACAAATCTTCTTTGTGGGTTTATCCTTTAGTTATCTTATTAACGATAAAATTATATTAAAAACATTAAACAAAATAAAAGAGCTGCATCTTTCGATTTACTAATAACCACCTCCACCGCCCTTCTCATGACCATGAGTTCCCCATTCAAACAAGATGACTCATGGATATTAATATTTGATATTTAATTATATTGAAATTCTGTGTATTAATCTTTGATATTTAATTGGACTTATATTGATTTTTTATTCCCAACATGTTATATAGTCATATTGTACTATAATGTATGAAAAATTTATAACGAACCTATCAATTACAATTTAACCTCCACTACCTGCAACAATAATTACTTAAAAGGAAAAAAATTATTGAACCGAAAAACTTAATAAATATAAACAGGTTCCGATGATACAATACAATAGACTTTCAAGGTCAAACAAATCTGAACATGGGTTTACTTGGTTTAAACAAAAACCTAGAATGGTACGTTGAACAAAATATATCTCCTAAAAGAGGATACTGCAATAGAACATATAGAGTGGCTGGTACAGACGTAACTACAGTAGTAAGCATCGTGACACAATTTAATCTATCATGATAAGCTAATAAAAGAGTTGTGCTAAAAGCTACCATCATGGTGATTATGGATACAAAGAGTGTAGAGAGTCCAACCATCAGTTTAAATGGTAAAGACTCCAAAAAATCATCTTCTGTATATCGCGATGTAAGGATCGACAAAAACATCAGGATAGAGATAGAAGACGAGGATAATGCGATTGCATCTGATATGACAAAAACCTGAAACCATGTCTCTTTCAGATGAATAGGTAATCCTTTACTACTATCGTTACCACCTGGTACACTAAAAATTGCTGCAAAAATTATAGTGGTAATGATTGTTGCAACAAGCATACATGAGTTAGCGGTATGCTTCATCCATTGTTCTCCGCTTTTCAATAACTCTTTGTGCTCTTGAGTGAATAACTCTTGAGGTGTTTGGCCATTTGAGTTCTTCTTTTCTCGGAAGGAAGGTTGCATCATTTTTCCTATCTCCTATAGATATCAAACATGTTACAATTTGAAATATGACAATTGAAATTAGGACAATAACTGGATTCAGAAAATTTAGTTACCTTAGACCATAATAATTCTCTCTGCATTTGTAGAGCTGCACCTGATAAGATACCAATTCGACTTGGATGTGGTAATTTTGCAGCCAAATGCAACATATTGTTCTGCTCCTTATCTTCACAAGTCATGAACAACTTCTTACTTAAACCTGTCTCATATATTAGATTGAAAACATTGGCATGACGGTGTAAAACTGCAATGTGAAACATACTGTAACCATTTTCATCAAATTGATTTATCAAACTAGGATAACGGGAAATGAGCTCAGCCAAAAATTGGGAATTTCCAAATTTTGCTGCCTCAAAGATGATTCGTGAAGGTGTTTGTGTTAGTTTATCTAGCTCCGCATCCGAGACATGTTGTTTTAACATTTCTTCCCATAGGCATTTGACTAATTGAAGAGCTTGAGTTGATTCGAAATCCTTGTTGTGATTCAACTTCATTAATCCTGAGACTAAGAATCAGAGCATGCAATAAATTATGTACTAATTAATTTAATGGTTGACTAAAATCATAGATAAAAAAAATAAAATAAAATAAAATAAAATAAAATTAAGTGTTGAAGAAACTAACATGAGTTGATAAGCCTCCTGAATAGACCTTGATTTTTGTCAGAAAATATTGAAGGTTTTCGAGCCAAAACATGTAAGGCAGTCTCAGAATTTCTATCACGAGCCATAGCTAATTTGGGATCACCCTTTAGCATTTTTAATGCGAGATCTGAACAATTCAATAAATTAATTGTAAGCAAAAATTCAAATGTTAATATTTAGCTAGCTTCTTTAAATTTTTTTTGAACTTTTTATATGGTTTTGAGAGGTTTTTTTTTTTTTTTTTGAAGTTTTAAAAAGCTTTTATACTTGTTTAAATTTTTTTGAAATTTCTTTAAGCTTTCCTATACCTTACGTACTATTTTAATTTTTTTTGGATTTTTTATTGTTTGATTTTCAATTATGTATTTTTCTAATTTAAAATTCTCCTTTTGCAGAAAATTTGTTTTCGAAAATTATGTGCATAGGGTAAAAACCTGCTGAAAACTTAGGGTTCGTTTGGTTCATTAGTCTCATAATTTTTAGAATAATATTTTAAAAAAAGTAAAATTAGACGAGTATTACGATGTAGAATTTGGATATTAACAAAAATACTCTGTATATTTGTTTATTTACTAAACATCCCTATAATAAAATATTAGAAGTTGACAAAAACAACTCCAACCTATCTATTAAATATGGACAGCCGGCCACCACCACCAGAGGGTGGCCGGAGTGTTTTTGCAATTTCTAAAAAAAATATTTGGGAGTGTTTAGTTAAATTAACAATTTTATAGGAGTTTAAAAGAAATTAAAAAATATAGAATAATATTTTGAGAATAATGACATTATTGTTTAACTTTATTGAGAATACTAATAATAGTATTCCCAATAGTGTAACAAACGAAGCTTTAGCTATTTTAAAAAATTCCTTAAGTCAAGGTAGGGTACTAGGGCAGTTGGCTTTATAACTTTTTGAAAGAATTAACAATTTTTTCTCACCCAAATAATGGCTTAATAGCACTTTTCCACCAACAGACTTTTAAAATACCATTTTTCCACCCAGAAATACACACTTTTCGATTCAGTGGCAAGCGGAGAGCAAACTCGGTCCATGCTATTGGGGCTTTTAAAGAAAGAAGGCCGTTGAGTCTTTTGGTGGTTGAAGGTTGGATTTTTGTGATTATTATTGGTCGGTATTTGACTTGGGAGCAGTGACTACGTAAACTCTAATTGTTCGATTGTCGACGATTAGCGAAGTCAATAGGAATAAGGGTTTGAGGGGTTTTGTTGAGTGATGAATGTGTGAGAGAATGATGCTAGTGTAGGGTCTCAAAAATGACAAAATCGGCCAGTGATTGGCGGGGTAAGTGGGAAAATGTCATTAAAAGGTGTAATTTGGGTGGGAAAGTGGTATTGTCAAATTCTATGGGTGGGAAAGAGTCATTAAGCCATTATTTGGGTGGGAAAAAAATCATTTACTCCTTTTTGAAATAAGAAAACCTGTCAAGAAACATTACTATATTATTATTTGGAATTTATGTTTCTGTTATATATAATAAAAATAATTATGTGTTATCATATGTTGCACTAACATATAAATAAAGTGATATTATATGATAGTGACAGTATCACATATAATAACATATTACTTCAATATATAACATAGGATAAGTTTTAGAATGAATATTATTAATCAAACCACCAATGGTGGCTCAGCGGTCAACTAGAACTCTCAAGTGTATTATTCAATATGTCATAAGTTCAACCCACCTGGATTGTTAATATAGGTGTCACGGAGGGGATTTACTTGGCTATCAATTTTAGGGTTCGAAGATTTAATTGAGGTATGCATGAGTTGGCCTAGACACCTCCGATCACCAAAATATAATCCAAAATTTCTAGGCTACCATATCAATTTGTTATTTCCATGTCAATATTTTATAAAAATACATGTATATCACTTGTGATAAAGTTTAATATAAGAGTTAGGACGTTTAATATTAGTTTTTTGAAAGGGTTGTTTATGAGCATACTTTAAAAATATTAGAAGACAAAAAAGTTTATACACATTAAAAATTGATTTTTTTTATAATCTTTTTCTATATAATATATATCAAAATAAGTAAATTTTTTATCTTATAATGCTTTAGACATGTACACTTAAGACATATATTAAAAAATAAAAAAAGTTAATCTAAAGAAAAGAAGTGAATTGGAATATGTAGTCTTACCATATAAACCATTGGTGAGACAAGTGAAAAATAGAGCAATTTCGTCCTCCCACTGGAAAACATGTTTCGCTTGAGATAATTCGTATAAAAAAGATGCCATCTCCCCTTGTGCTAACAGAGCAGCCAAAAACACAGGCATCATCTTTTCACCACCTCGGATTGTCAAAAGACTAGGATTCTTCTTCAACATAATCCTAGCGATATCAGTAGCTCCTGCTGCAGCGGCGCAACAGAATGCCGTATTTTCTTTTTTGTCCTGCAGGGCCAGGTCTTCCGATTGGATCAACTTTATTAGCTCCTCTACAAAGCCAGTTTGTCTGGCTCCTGCCGCAATATGAAGAACAGTTTCGTGTCCCTTTGTGATACCAGCACACAACATCGTAGGATCTTTTTCTAACAATTTTTTGGCACTTTTCCAGTCACCTTTTAATGCAGCCTTATGAAGAGGCACACAGTTGTTGAGATAAAGGTTTGAATTTTCTCCTGCATGTGCAAATTCAATAGACGAAAACAATTTATAAAGTGTTTGACATATAAACATGCATGCAAACTTAGAGAGAGAGAGAGAGAGAGAGCATCAAGAATATGGGATTTGTGCTTAGGTTTAAATAAAACATTCTTCGTACAAAGACGAAGAGAAATTTTTATTATTGTAATGGACTCACGTACTACTTTCAGCAAACCTCAAGGACGAAAATACTATTATCCCTGAAAGAATATGCGAAAGAGCAAGTGAAAGAGAGTGAGCTCACTAGAAAGGAGATGAAGGGAAGGCTGCCTCTGTCTCTGTTCATGAGTTGAAGAGAGTGTTAAACGATGAACATCTATTTGTGAATCACCCATTTTGTTCTTCAGAAAGAATATCTTCGAACAGAGTTGGTTAATTAACTCCAGAAGACAAGGTTACTAGGGTTGTCTTTTATAGATTATTTTGTTGGGGGTAGATCATTTGACTCATAGTGATCAGACCCTAGTGTGGAAATTAATGATACTTTAGAAGAAGGCCACATCACTATTTGTGACCAATGACCTCATCTATGATACCATCATCACTTAGGTTTAGTGAAAAGACGTGAAGCTCAAAGTTTAGTGCAATCTGCGAAGGCTTGGAAAGCTATGATTAAGAATTGTCCAAACTAACTTATTTAGTAGAATTCGGATTTGTTTGTTCCTCAGCTCTTTGTAATTGGGTCTGTAAATTCGAGTTTGGAAGGATGTATTTTAAGCCTTGTTATTTACCGTAAGTAAAAGATACGGTTCAAGCAGCTCCCACCAGTATGATTTTTGAATAATTTATGAAATGGGTTTTTTCTAAGTATACCCAAACATAATATTTAGTTGTAACTGTTAAAGCTACTAGGGGTGGTTTATGAAATTAACCCATTATAAAATTCTTTTAAAAGTTAAAATTTTAAAAACTATATTTATTTTTATAGAGTTTACGAAATTTAATAAAATCTATTCCACATTTTGTGGAAAAATACCATTATTATATTTATCATCATTAACTTTGACTTGCAACAGTTTGTGTTTATTGACGAAGACCTCACTTTATTATTGTTTTTTTCAACGAATCATAAATAGAGAAAATAAAAGTAAATGTGCTTTACATGTGAATAAAGATAAGGAATCAAAGAAAAACATATAAAGTAAATAGAAATATTCGCTTGTTGGGTCCAGTAGTGGAAGCAACATTTTAAGGAAATTGCAATGAAATTTCTTTGAAAAGACAGAAAACAAATGGTGACTGGACCTCAGATGTGGAAATTAAAATGGTTTGGTCTATTATAAAATTCTGAATGATTTGATCTCTTAATCCCTGACCAACTTATGTTACACGTTCACCTTATCAACATTACTAATTCATTGCCCATTTATTATTTACATTTTTTATTGATGTTACAAGTTCACTTTATCTCAACCACAAGCTTGAAGATTTACATTTTTTTTTCTTTCTTTTGGGATGTTGACACCATTTTTTATTGTTCTAGGCTATAATTTCAGGGCTACTGTGTCTACTTTATTTGCGTACAAGGTGGGAAATGATTTTTAGTCCTTACTATTTTTTTTTTTAGCTCGTTCTTTTACTTTAGGTAAATATATAACTATAATAAAAGTTTTATTTTTCTTCTTCCATATTTTAATTTCAAATCTTTATAGTTTCAGCTGTCGAAAAATTAAATAAAAATTAGGTTACTAAGAATTCATTATTTCACTAGTAATTTGAAGCTCATGGTAATTATCAAAATTACTTTATATTTCTTCTTAACAACAAAAATTAAATTGATATTTGCGAAAACAGTTGAGAATTATATTGTCTAAATAAAAAAAATAAAAAAATTGATCATATAACCAAAAAAATTACTAGATTTGAATCAAACGAGGTATTTATGTTAATTTTTTGAGTATTTTTAAAGCTAACAAGTTTAGGAATAGAAGAGGTTAAAAGACTTCGAGTTTAGGGACCAAGTAACTCCCATCAACTGCCTTTAACCTCCCATCAAGGATCAAAAGAGGCAGTTCATAACTCCTTTAAACCACCTTGAACTGCATAATTGTGGCATGTGACCACATCAAGTCTTACATTCTCCACCTTGGCCTCATGCCGCAATTTGGAAAAATACTATATAGGTGATTAATCCGAATATGGCCATAATATGAGTTATAGCAAGCACTACTTACATAAAAGCTCAATACATGAATGATGGCGGTCATATCTTTTAAATCAAACACTCCTTTCCATCTATTACAATGCATGATATTTTATATAAGTACTTTATGAGTTTCTTAAATTTATGAATGAACTTCCTATAAGTCATTCGTGGTCCACTTTATTTTGAGATTTAACTTTATGTGCACAAAAAATGAAATAGATAAACAGTATATGTCAAAATATCTGAATAAGGTCATAGATACAAATGTAAAAGTTAACTTATACATCAAATGAACTAACTAGCCCCATACGATCCACATGATCCTTAAATACTTTAATCAGCAATCCTTTGGTCATGGGATCGGTGACCATTAATTCTGTACCAATGTGTTGGATATCCACCTTTTGCTCTTTAACATGACCTCTAACTGAAAGATATTTTATATCTATATGTTTGCTGCGACTACTACTTTTGTTATTCTTTGAGAAGAAAACGGCAGCTGAGTTATTACAATAAATCCTTAATGGCCTTGCAATAGAGTTGATAACTCTTAAACTAGATATAAAGTTTCTCAACCATAAAGCTTGTGATGTAGCCTCATAACACGCAATGAATTCTGCTTCCATTGTGGATGTTGCTATTATATTTTGCTTAGTGCTTTTTCAAGATATAGCACCTTTAGCAAGCTTAAATATATATCCAGAAGTAGACTTCTTAGAATCTTTATATCCACCAAAATCAGAGTCTGTATACCCAATCACCTCCAAATGATCAGAGTGTTTGTATGTAAGCATGTACTCCTTGGTTCCTTGCAGATAGCGCATAACTTTCTTGGCAGCTTTCCAATGTTCAAGGCCTGGGTTACTTTGATATCTACCCAACATTCCTACTGCATACCCTATTTCAGGCTTGGTACAAACTTGAGCATACATGAGTTTCCCCACCGCTGAAGAATAAGGTATGTTATTCATCTCCTTGAACTCCAATGAGTTATTTAGACATTGTTCCAAACTGAATTTATCTCCTTTAACAATAGGAGCTGGAGATGGTGAACAATTTTGCAATCGAAAACTTTCCAAAATCTTTTCAATGTAAGTCTTTTGAGATAAACCTAAAAACCTTCTAGATCTATCTCTTTGAATCTTTATGTCAATGACATAAGAGGCTTCACCCATATCCTTCATCTCAAAATTTTGAGAAAGAAATCTTTTGGTGTCATGAAGTGGACCCAAATCACTGCTTGTAAGTAAAATATCATCCACATATAGAATTAAGAAGATAAACTTGCTCCTACTGGTTTTAAGATAAACACATTGGTCCACTATATTCTCAATGAAACCAAATGAAATAATAACATTATGAAACTTTGTGTACCACTGACGAGATGCTTGCTTAAGTCCATATATGGATCTATTCAACTTGCATACTAGCTTATCCTCATTACAGAAACCTTCTGGCTGTTTCATGTATACCTCCTCATCAAGATCTCCATTTAAGAAGGCTGTTTTCACATCCATTTGATGTAACTCCATGTCAAAATGAGCTACTAATGCCATGATGATTCTTAACGAATCTTTCTTTGAAACTGGAGAAAAGGTTTCATTGTAATCAATGCCTTCCTTTTGTGTGAAACCCTTGGCCACCAATCTTGCTTTATATCGTTCGATATTACCATAAGCATCTCTTTTGGTCTTATAGACCCATTTACAACCAATGGTTGTTGCTCCTGGTGGTAATTCGACGAGTGCCCAAACTTGGTTTTTGGCCATTGATTCCATTTCTTCTTTCATGGCATTATACCAAAGGAGGGATTTTTCTCCATCCATGGCTTGTGAAAATGAAGTGGGATCTTCATTTAACTGACCATCAAAATCAGTATCTTGAAGGTATACCATATAATCATTAGAAATCGCTGGTTTCCTTACTCTTGAAGATCTTCTTAATTCAACTGTTTCATCCATAATATCTTGATTTTGGACAACAGTATCATTACTAGTTGAATCTTCGTGATGCGACTGATTAGGAATTTGTTCATCTTTAGTCAATTGATCTTCTAAATTAACTGAATGATCATTTTGAACAATAATCAATTGATTATCTTGAAAAGATGAACTCGGTTCCTTAATTTCCTCAAACTGTACTTTACGAGGAATGTCACTCCCATTGAATTCAAGATCTTCAAGGAATTTTGGGTTTCTAGCTTCGACAATCATAGGTGCGTGAGAAGGACAAAAGAATCTGAACCCTTTAGAATTCATTGGATAACCAATGAAATATCTACTAACAGTTTTCGGGTCCAATTTCTTAATATTTGGATTATAAACCTTTACTTCTGCGGGACAACCCCAAATGTGTAAATGTCTTAAACTAGGTTTCCAACCCACCCATAATTCAAAAGGAGTTTTTGGAACTGCCTTTGATGGAACCCGATTAAGACATATACTGCTGTTTTTAATGCCTCACTTCAAAACTTTAATGGAAGATTGGAGGTACTAAGCATACTTCTTACCATGTCCATAAGAGTACGATTCCTTCTTTCTGCCACACCATTTTGTTACGGTGTTCCTGGCATGGTATATTGTGCAACAATACCCTCTTCTCGAAGAAATTTTGCAAATGGACCTGGCATTTGACCCTTTTCTATATATCGTCCATAATATTCTCCACCTCTATCTGACCTTACAACCTTTATTTTCTTTTCACTTTGTTTCTCTACCTTTGCTTTGAATACCTTAAAGGCATCTATAGCCTCTGATTTATTAAACAAAAAGTAAAGATACATGTATCTAGTACGGTCATCTATGAAAGAGATAAAATATCTCTGTCCATTTAGACGAGGTATAGGAGAGGGTCCCCATATATCTGTATGTATGATCTCTAATTTATTAGTACTTCTTCTAGCTCCTTTTCGTAGCTCTATTAGTTGTCTTTCCCTTTATACAACCAATACAAGTATCGAAATCAGTGAAGTCAAGAGTTTGTAAAACTCCATCATCCACCAACCTCTTAACTCTCTGTATAGAGATATGTCCCAATCTCTTATGCCACAACTTAGAGGAATCCTCTTTAATGATACAATGTTTGCTGCCATTCTCCTCATGCACAGTCATAAGACTATGCTCAAATGCAGGATCTAGATTAAACTTATACAAACCATCAAGTAATTTTCCATATCCAACAGTAACATGGTCTTTTAGAATTTCAAAGATTGAATTACTAAAAGTAAATACATAACCAAGTTTCACAAGTCTGGATACTGAAACTAAATTTTTAGAAAACGATGGAATATAAAAAGTATTATCAAGATCCAATACATAATTAGAATTTAGAACAAGTCTAAAAGTCCCCACAACTTCCACTTCAGAATGTATTCGATTGCCTGAATAGATGCTTTGTTCATTCCCCACTGGTTTCCTCAGGTTTAGAAAGCCCTGCATGGTAGTGGAAATGTGAATTGTACAACCCGAATCAATCCACCATGTATCATTGGGAGCATCAACAAAATAAGATTCATGACATACATATGAAAGAAATATACCTTTCTTCTCAAGTCAATTCTTGTATTTCAAGCATTTTTTCTTCATGTGTCCCTTTTCTTGCAAAAGAAGCACGAAATTTGGTAACCACTAGGATTACCTTGTGCTTTACCCTTCTTCTTGAATTTTGAGACACCTTTGCCTTTCTTTCCCTTTCCTTTGAAATGTGTTGCTAAATGAGCACTTTTCAAATTCTCATTCTTCAACCTTTCTTCCTCTTGTACACACATGACTAAGAGTTCATTAATAGACCAATCTTCTTTATGTGTGTTATATGAGATTTTGAAAGGTCCATACTCATTAGGAAGAGAGTTGAGAATGAAAGTGACAAGAAATGCCTCAGAAAATTCAATCTTAAGGGACTTAAGTTGAGAAGCTATATCCCGCATTTCCATAATATGTTCACGCACACCCCTTAGAATTATCAAACTTCATGCTAGAAAGTTTCTTCATTAAGGTGCTAGCTAATGCCTTATCAGATGTCACAAATTGTGCTTCAAGTGCTTTCATGAAATCTGTCACCTTAGTGCACTCAGGAATGGAACCCCTAATGAGTTTACTTATGTGGGTCTTTATCTGCATTAAGTTTAAGCGATTTGATCGCTTCCACTTTTCATAGAGGACCTTTTCAGAGGGCGTACTTTCATCCGTAGGGACTAGTGGTTCGTCCATACGAAACGCCAAATCAATATCCATACACTCAAGTACTAACATTATCTTTTCTTTCCAATCAGAAAAGTTCTCACCATTTAACATTGGAACATGAGATGAATTATTAGCAAAAATAGTAGAAACAGCTGCAATAACCAAGAATTAAAATCATGTCATGCTATTGTAAGCATACTTTATATTTGAATCAACCAATGTCAAATTCAAAATTATAAATTCAAGCCTTCCTTTGGGCAGAGGTTGCTAACTCGCATTGAATTTACACTTATTAATAAGACTAACGAACATATATCACTCATAAAGTAATCCATACCTTTGGGTCTAGGATTAGTCTAATCATGATGCTAATTCAGTGTCTTGCTCTAATTATTGTCCTAAGGTAATTACCTCCTTTTGGGGCTGGGCTAGTATCTCTAAAATTTACATGCCATAAAACCTTACGAATTTTAAACAAAAATAACTTTATATGATTATTATTATGCCTTAGGATGCTTTGGCTACTCCTAAAACATTACAATATTCACTTCTTCAATATGGCAATAATAATAATATCAACTTAAACTCACCTTGATCATATCAAATATACATAGAAAAATTAATTCAGCATATATATATAGTAATATCAGAAACAATTTTAATACAACTAACTAAAAAATTCAAAACAGACTACAAAAATCTTAAAATTCCAGAACACATCCCAAGAAGTAATCTAACCCAGTGGTCAAGACATTTAACTCTCATTTAAGAGTTCTGGTTCAATTCACGGCAACGGAGTTTTAGCTATTAACATGACTGAATTAAAATTATTCTTTACAGACTACAATAAATTAAATTTAATCAAACAAAATGGCGAGCACGTCAATCGGCCTGTGTGGTTCAGTGCATCACACAAAAGATGCTCAACCACTTGATTGCAGGTTCGAGTCTCCGGCGAGTCAGATGCATAATTTTTTTTTTTTTTTTTTAAATAATGACATGTCGTTTCCAAAAATTAAAGAAAAACGACTTGTCATATCTTAAGGCCCAGTCGCCTTCAACCTTCAGCCGGGTCTGCAACCGGATACCCGACCTGAAAACAACCCACTTCGAACCCGAAAATTTAAAATACCATAACTCAGTCAATTTAACTCCGTTTTAGACGATTCAAAAGCCCCTTTTCTCATAATTTCACAGGGAATTTAATTTTCTAACTAATTTAACCAAAAAAAATTCCCAAACATGAATATGAGAGAATCAGAATTGAATAAAAAACATAAATAAAATTACAACATACTTCATCACATCTTAACACTGAACAATAAGCAAGAAGCATGGCTCTGATACCAAAATGTGGAATATTACGTATGTAATATAATGCGGAATTTAACCACTTACCTCCAGCCATATTGTTCAAGTGTTGTAGAAAGTTAAAACGTGAATGTTTGAGAGATGTCTTCTAGCCTTTGCCTACAGAACCTTTTCTTCCTTTTTTATTTTTGTAATATCTCTTTGATGGAGAAGATGATATCTTTATATATGGCTAGGCTAGGGACCAAGTAACTTCCATCAACTGCCTTTTACTCTCCCATCAAGGATCAAAAGAGGCCGTTAATAACTCTTTTAAACCACCTTGAACTGCATAATCGTGGCATGTGGCCACATCAAGTCTTACATGCATTGCCTTTGCTATTGACATATCTATTCTCCAACGTGTAGTCCGCAGCAGTGTCAGCATTTGTTCTGAATTTGGTGGAGGCGGCGGTTCCACTGCTAATTGCCTCCAGATAATAAGCTGCCTCCAAATTGTACACAACCAATGCCTTTAGAAACCAAGGGGTAAAAGTCTGCTGTAATCCAAGACATGTCCCAATTTCAAAACCATTGTTTAGAGCTCAAGTTCTTGAACTTCAAACAGCTCTAGATATGGCTTAATGTCTTCATAAGCAAGTATGGCGATCTGNGGCAATTATCTCTAAAATTTACATGCCATAAAACCTTACGAATTTTAAACAAAAATAACTTTATATGATTATTAACATGCCTTAGGATGCTTTGGCTACTCCTAAAACATTACAATATTCACTTCTTCAATATGGCAATAATAATAATATCAACTTAAACTCACGTTGATCATATCAAATATGCACTGAAAATTTAATTCAGCATATATATAGTAATATCAGAAACAATTTTAATACAAGTAACTTAAAAATTCAAAACAGACTATAAAAATCTTAAAATTCCAGAACACATCACGAGAAATAATGTAGCCCAGTGGTCAAGAGATTCAGCTCTTACCCGAGAGACCTGGGTTCAACTTTCGTCAATGAAGTTTTAGCTTTTAACAATTAACATGACTGAATTAAAAGCATTCTTTGTAGAATACAATAAATTAAATTTAATTAAACAAAATGGCAAGCGCGTCAATCGGCCTGTGTGGTTCAGTGAGTCAAATAAAAGACTCTCAACCACTTGATTTCGGGTTCGAGTCCCAGGCGAGCCAGATGCGTAATTTTTTTTTTTTAAATAATTTAAATAACGATATGTCGTTTCCAAAAATTAAAGAAAAACGACATGTCATATCTTAAGGCCCAGTCGTCTTCAACCTTCAGTCGGGTCTGCAACCAGATACACGACCCGAAAACAACCCACTTCGAACTCGAAAATTTAAAATACCATAACTCAGTCAATGTAACTTCGTTTTAGACGATTCAAAAGCTCTTTTTCTCATAATTTCACAGGGAATTTAATTTTCTAACTAATTTAACCAAACAAAATTCCCAAACATGAATATGAAAGAATCAGAATTGAATAAAAAAACATAAATAAAATTATAGCATACTTCATCACATCTTAACACTGAACAATAAGCAAGAAGTATTGCCCTGATACCAAATGTGGAATATTATGTATGTAATATAATGCGGAATTTAATCACTTACCTCCAGCCATATTGTTCAAGTGTTGTACAAAGCTAAAACGTAAATGATTTGTGAGTGAATGTTTGAGAGATGTCTTCTAGCCTATGCCTCTAGAACATTTTGTTCCTTTTGTATTTTCGTGATATTTCTTTGATGGAGAAGATGATATCTTTATATATGGCTAGGCTAGGGACCAAGTAACTCCGATCAACTGCCTTTAACCTCCCATCAAGGATCAAAAGAGGCAGTTAATAACTCCTTTAAACCACCTTGAACTGCATAATTGTGACATGTGGCCACATCAAGTCTTACAAATCAATGTTGGGAACTTCGGATAATAGGATTTGTCCCTTTCACAAATGAACTAATTTATTAGTTGTAGTGGATACAGTGATTTATGAATTAATTAATCAATTTACGTAGTAAATTATATTAAGATTAAATATAGTTGTATTAATTTTATGAAAAATTAATTAATTAACAGGGCTAACTAAGCCTATGTCTCCATACAATTGAATAATTAATCAATTTACCTAGTAAATTATGTTAAGATTGAATATAGTTAAATTAATTTTATGAAAAATTAATTAATCAATAGGGCTAATGATAAGAGTGTAATTTATATATTCTTATTCCTTCCATATTATGTTGTTTTGTTATGTTTTATGCCTATTTGAGTTGATTAGAGTTCATTTTGTGAGTTTGGCATAGTTGGATAGACTTTAGGAAATAAGTGATAAAAGATTAGGAAATTCCAGAATTTTTGTTATTCTAACCATTGCTGTGTTTTTCAGTTTTTCATGGAGTTAGATTTCTCAATTACCAAAGTGTTCTTCAGAGAAATTAAAGTAGACAAATCAAGCTTTTCAGGAAGGTATATGGGCGAGAATCCGAGTTCGTTTGGGTTCTCAGTGGTTGTTGGAAAACAGGACCTAGAATCCTAGTCGCAGAAGGATTTCCTGGCTGAGTATTGAATATTCGAACGGGCCTAACTGGAGTGTCAGATATTGAAAGTGGGTGATTCAAAAGCCCAAATTCATCTACACATCCGGGACTACAATTTTTATGGAGTGACCAAGCCCAGAAAAGATCTTTCTCAATGCGAGAATCCTGGTGCAAGCTGGAGACGAATCCTGTTTTCCATATCTGATAAGATTTTGACAAATCTGGAAGTCTATCTTTTAAGAAACGTCTAGGAAAGATTTTCCATGATTCCTGGGACAGAATTAAGGAAATCACGTGTTATTTATTGAGGAGTGTTAGGTTAACCAAGGGGGAGGAGACGGCAGTTCAGTTTTTTTCTTAGTTTTTACTTTCTACGTCAAGATGTGAGGCTGATCTTTCTTCTTCAGTTCAAGGGGATTTTGAAGCCTAAATTCATGTCATTGGAGTAACTTAACTTTAGTAACATTGTTCTTAATCTCGTTTTTATTGGAATTGTTTATGTTATTATGTTTTAGTTGTTTATGATTCTTGTTTGAGTGATTTAGTTTTGACCTGCTAAATTGTTTAATTGGAATTTTACCTGTTAGAATTAAGAATTGTGATACGTAATTATCCTTTTTCTATTCAGTGAGTAACACATGATGATAGATGATTATGGACAAGTTTTCAGTCTATCATCTTAAATAACATAACCTAAGTTAAATAATCCGAGCTTGCGTGATTGTTGCTTAGATTGATCTATTTTCCTAATTCTTAAGGCTATCATTGAATTAAACTTAGAGAGCTTATTCTAGGTTGTTCACGGGTTAGGATCTACTTGAAGAGCTTATTTCAGTAGTGACAATTAAGGGAAAATTCGGGTAAAAGAGCTTGTTGTTTCCTAAGGTCAGTAGTTCCATAATAACGAAATAAAATAGTGTTACGATTAATTCATGTCCAATGCATGTTTAGGTGGATCTTGAGCCGAGAACTGGTTTTTTTTCACCTGATATTTTTCTACCATTAGAGATTTCTTTGTTTTACTTGTTTGCCTTGACTACAATCCCCTTTCATTACTATCGTCATGTTTACTGTTTAGGTTTTATTTTATTTTTCTGTTGTTTTCATTGTTTTAGAATATAGAAATTAAACGAATCATTCCCTATGAGATCGACCCTTGCTTACCCTATATACAATTCAGTAGTTAGGTTAGGAAGATTATTAATTTGAAGCATTCGGCATGCTACCAGCTAACTAATCCTAACATCCATACAATTAAATAATGAATCAAATTACCTAGCAAATTATGTTAAGATTGAATAATTAATCAATGTGTTAATTTGTTAAAGGGCAAAATTACACCCAGATACTTGATTAATATTCATTAAACGGAAAATTTTGCATATAAAAATGAGCCACTATAATAAAATGCTAATCATAGCAAAAGAAAAAAAAAATACTAATTAGGAAAGAAAATGACATAAAAATTAATTCCATTTGATTATATTAATCATTTTTAGGATCAATTATTGATCCATATGGGGCAAAAAATCCCCGCAAAACCCTATTTATCGGGTTAGGGTCGGATGGGGATGGGAGTGACTCCATTCCCACAGGGTTGGGGATGGGATTTATCCTCGTCTGCGGGGACGGGTCAGGTATGGGGATGGGGGTTGAAGTCGGGGACGAGGCCGGGGAATCCCTAGTACTGTTTCACTATGTTTTGGGCTACTTTAACCACTCTTTTGGTGCTGGTGGTTTTCTATTTCTTGGGCCCTGAGCTATTGATTCCTCCATATACTGGAAGTTTTCTAGTCATCA
Organism: Pistacia vera; assembly: GCF_008641045.1. Taxonomy (NCBI): domain Eukaryota; kingdom Viridiplantae; phylum Streptophyta; class Magnoliopsida; order Sapindales; family Anacardiaceae; genus Pistacia; species Pistacia vera. The sequence continues at coordinate 1,146,097 of NW_022196136.1, read as the reverse complement.
GTTTCCGGCAACTAGTTGCATTTCTGTTATTGTACTATTCAATATATTTAAAAGTTCCTTAATACAAATAAATTCTAGAACTTGTTTAGTAGTTATTGAAACATGGAATACATGGAGAATGATACATGTGATACTATAACATGTATATTAGAATTTTGCAAAAAAAATTCAATCAAATTAAAAACAAATAAGGGAAAACTTGTTACCTTAAGTCCTTAGCAACCTTGGAGACTTTTAATTTCAAGAGAAATTAAACAAAAGAGTATCCATACTAAGGTAAAAGAAGATTTAGGCTAAGAGAGACATTTCACATTTAGGGTTCTTAGAAATTTTGATCTCTCTTTTAAAAATTGATATATCATTTTCTTTATATATGTAGCCTTCTAAAAATTCGATAATTGTTTTGGACTTCTTTAAAAAATTCCATAATTGTTTTGGAGTTGTAAATGATTATATAATTATTATGAAGTTATTAAACTTCTTTAAATAATAACATTGAATTAACGTTTAATCATAATTAACAATTTAACTCTTAAATTGTTTACATAACAATTTAACCCTTAAATTATTTATATGTTTACAATTACAACTCATTGTTAAATAATATAAAGAAAATGATTAATTATGAATTGGAATTCCATTTGATTCCAATTAGCGTTTTAACTCTTAAATTATTCATAATAACTAATATAACCCTCAATTGAATCTAATTCAATGATAATAATATAATTAACTTTATTACCTTTAGTAGGTGCTAGCTAACTTTGGATAATCAATTTTTTTTTACTATTTCTCCATTCTCCTTAGCTTTTATGTGTGACATCTTAGGTTTACTGTGGCCTAGCTGTGGGCCCAATATCATAGTCTATTTCGATATGTTTCGTCATAATTCTTTATGATCGAAACTCCCACCAATTATGGTAGACATCTAGCAATGTTTGATAACCCTTACGTCACAATGAAGATATACTCCAACGAACCTTTTTATAATCATAGGCGCTATGTAATTAAATCCTTCCTTTGTCTAATCCTAATTAAGAATGGATTCATGTTATGTCAAAATCTTTGTCTTAATTTTATATCAAATTGATAATTAATACATATGGAACGTGTCACCATGAAACAACATTTTAGGTTACATTTTATATACCCCAACCAGAGATTTCCCTTTTCCAACGTATCTTGACATTTGTCTAGGAACTTGATATCAATCTATACCAAGTCAACGGATCCTATCTTGACTATCTTGTCCTCACACATAAAGAACACATGGCCAAATCGGCTTATTAACACATGACATGATTAGCCTTGTGTTTATATACTATATGAATCATATGCGTTTATGCAAAATTCAACCGTGATATCTCAAGTCTAAGGAGTAATAATACACTAGTATGATCTTATGATACATTATTGACTATATTTTAAATGTCCATGTGATTCATCATAAATGGTCATATTCAATAAATAGTTTACTAACCGTTTATCCATGCTAATGTCTTAGTGATATAACTTTTATAATCACCCACACAAATACCATCACATGATATTCAACGGAGGTATTCAGCATGTCTACTATGTAATATTATTGTCCAATTAATATTATCTATGTAGGGAATACTTTGATGATTTTGATCTTCTAAAGATTTATATCATCTAGACATTTCACATGTAATACATATATGTAAATAAAACAATAAACCTCATGTGAAATAAGAACATTTTCTTTTATTAATAAGATAAGATTGTATGTACAAAATATATACATTAACATATATATATAAAACATAATACCTTGAAACCGACGACACGATTAGTTCATAGGATATACAATAACAGTTATATATAAATTTATATTTATTATGATAAAGGTATATTAGGTAATTAATCATGTGTTTCTTTAAATATTTTAGTGTCCAAATATAAGTTATGGAATTTTATTTTTTCTATTTAAAAGATTTATCTGAAAATAAGTGATAATATTGTGGGAAAAAAGAAAAAAAAAAACAATCAAAAGGCTTTGGGAGTGATTTTTAGCCCCCACCCATTTGATCCGTATCCCCCACTTTTAAAAGTTTGTTGTGTTGTAAGTTTAACTTTAAAGACAATTACAAGAAAGAATACTACAAATTCTAAGTACACCAACAATTGATTTTATAGTATTAAACCTTTATTTCTTGCATAAATCGTCAATCTAAATTATCATTATCATTGAAATTGTTTGTTTGATGCAAAAATACTTTATTTTTTTAATTTTCACAACAGTTAAAACTGATATTTTGATTCTAAAATTGAAATTGAAGAAAGGGGTGTAAAGAAAAATTCTAATAAAATAGGGTTTAAGGAGAAGTTTTTAAATATGAAATGGATGTATTTGGTAATAGAGGATGGGGGCTAACAATCACTTTCCAAAGACTTAAATGAAAAGTGAGAGAAAACAAACAACTCCTAAGTTTTTAATTTGGAAGAACTAATGTAGAATATTTAAGCCATATAATAAAACGAACCGTAATGGTACAAAGAAATTATAAAAAATGAAAATAAAAATTAGAAGGATGATACTTAAACAAGGGGAGAAATTATTTAAAGCTAGTTCTAACATATTTAAATAAGTGCCGCTTCCTAAGTTATAATAATATTTGATAATTTACAATAATATTAGTGATAATTATACCTAAAAAAATATATTTCAAAATATGTTACCCAAACTTCTTTATTTTTTTTCCTTGAAATGCTGAGGATTTGTAATTCTTTTAGAAATATATCGTAATTTTTTTAAATTTATTTTCTAATCTTTCAACAATGACTTGACCTCATATTTTTCTTAATTATACTGTAATTGGCTGAAAACTTCTCTATTCTTTTCTTTTTGAATTGTTTTAGGCTTTTTTTTTTTTTTTGTTTATCTTTCTGTTTTTTTTTTTTTTTTTAAATATTTCCCCAGATCTATTATTCTCCCTGTTTCCATTTTTTTCTTTTTCAATCTAATTATCTGAAATATAATTATAATAAAAAGAAATGTTTGATTATCTTCCTAATCTCAACACCGTTATGTGGCTGTTATCAACCGCACAAGATAAAGCCCAAAGTTATAAATGGTAAGTGAACTATAACCTATTTTATACAAGACTGGATTTCATCCTATAAGATTTAAGATTCTTGTAAGGTTCAAGTTACCGAGATGTGTCATGTATAATGTTGACAGAAAACTATTTCTGATTAAATTATTTTTAATGTTCCTGATATAAAATATTTCTAATGGAACTATAAAACTCATGTCCCCACATACTTTGGAAATTCTTTCAATCCCCTTCTAATCATATTTTTAACAATAAACACCCTTTATTTTATTTCATAGAAGTTGACTCAATACACATGGACGTCACTTTTTAAAAGTTTTCTTTTCTCTGTTCCTTTTTCTCTCAAACCCCCAATTCACTTTAAGCTTACTCTTTATTTAGCTGCATTGGCAAAACAAACAATATATATTATAATTCCAAGAAAAAATTAATTTTTTTTTTTCTCTTAACTCGGCCTTCTGTTCGCTGCCGCAGCTGGAGCTATTGAAATCGCAACGATTATGTTGAAAACAAATCCAAGTTTATTGACAATCCGAATGTCTAACAATATGGCACCATTGACCATTTTATATGGCTGCTCTGTTAAGGACATGACATCATTTTATTTGCTAAAGCTAAACATGTTTTGACAAGGGAGGACCAAATTACTCTACTTTTCACTTGTTTGAGCACTGATTTATATATGGTGAGAGTACATCCAATTCCATTCTATACATCCTAATTTTCATACATAAATGATATGTATATTTCCATATTATATATATTTACATATAAATAATAAGATAAACAATACGCTACATATAAAAATTATTCTTTATAAACTGATATCACAAACCCTATATATTTGATACGTAATTTGTACATCTTTCTAAGAAATATTCAAACTAGTTAGAATCGTAAATCATTTCTATATCCTAAGTTTGCATTCAATTCTTTTGCTTATATAGTTGAATTGCTCAAATCTCGCATTGATATTATAAAAGGATCGTCCAGAATTAGTTGTGGCTCGTGATAAAAATTGCGAGACAACCTTACATGTTTTAGCCCGAAAACCTTCAGTGTTTGCAAACAGAAATCAAGGACTACTGAGCAAGCTTTTCTACTCATGTTAGTTTAATTCTCCAACACTTTGATTTATCATATCTTTGATGACTCAACATAAAATTTAAATCCCAAATTCTTAGTCCCAGGAATGAAGTAGGATTGCAATAAGGATGTGGTCTCAACTCAAGCTCTTCAATTAGTGAAATGTCCTTGGGAAGAAATATTAAATCAAGATGATTTGGAGTTGGTGAACCTAACTAAAACTCCTTCAAATCTCATGTTCGATGCCGCTAAACTGGAGAATTCCGAATTTTTGGTTGAGCTTGTTAGCTACTATCCTGATTTGGTTTATGAATTAGATGAGAATGGTAACAACATATTTCACATTGCAGTTTTGCACCACCATGCCAATATATTCAATCTACTATATGTTATAGGCTTGGCTACAAAAGTGTTGGCGAGTGGCGACCATTGAAGATTTTGAGTGCAACAATATGTTGCATTTAGCTGCAAAATTTCCACACCCAAGTCGAAATTTGGGCTTTGGGTGTAGTAGATTTAGACTTCTCCCCTTCAATTTTTTACCCCTTTTACAAGGTTTGTGGTTACCGGTGTCCAGTGGACTTGCATAATGTTAATTCCTTACTTGATAGCTTCGAGTCCGTTTGGTTTGTTATTTTGGATAGGATTTTGGAAATAGTGAGTAGAGTGATTATTACGAGGTAAAATTTAAAAATTAACAAAAAACCCCCTAGGTTTGCTAATTTAACTAAACACCCAAATATATAAAATTTTTGTAAAATGACAAAAACACCCCCACCCACCGATAGTGTTAGATTTCGGCCACTACTGTCGGAATCTAGCGTTACGACGCATATAGGTGGGATCTGGCTAGTTGTGCGTCGATCTAGCCTTTTCCGACCAAATCCACCACTGATGGCCGGAAAAGGCCAGATCAACAGTCAAATTTGGCCGTCGATGGCTGCAAAAGGCCAGATCTGGCCATCGCTGATGATCATCAGTGAATTACCGGCGAGTACTGGTCGTTTGTAAGTCGTTGTGATAGATTCCTGATACCACCTATGGTGGTTGCTAGAATCTGACAACTATAGGTGAGTGAGAGTGTTTTTGTTAATTTTTAAATTTTTTTCTGGGGGTGTTTAATTAAATTAATAAACTTAAGGGGTGTAAAAAATTAAATATAATATAATAGTATTTCCTAAATAATGAAACAAACAGTTATTTTAAGAATATGATTGGGAATAGGGTATGAAATAAAGAACTAAACGGACCCTTAAATTTTTTTGGTGGGATTCCAATCAAAATTTAAAGTTTGAATCCCTATATTCAACTGGGTAAAAGAAAATGGAATCATGTCAGGAGCCCATTGGAGTGATACCCATTTGAACCATCTTATATTCTTTAATGGGCTACTGTTTTATGTTTCTGGGTTTGGCCTCTGATTTGCGGTTTGCCTCTACTCGTGGAGCCCTTAATTTTCGTCCAAGGACAATAATTGCAAAAAGAGTTTGCTAAATGATAATAGGAACTCAAAAAATAACACCATTCATGTAAAATTTATTACAAATGCAGCCATATTTAGGAAATGTGGCTGCATTTCAGTGTTGTCATTAAAACACATTTAAAATCTCTGTAAACTATTTCATCGAACTTTTTAAAAATAAAAATATATCTTTGATGAAATTTAATAATAATAAAAAAATTATCCTCAAAGTTGAAAATAAACAATGTTTGATTATCTTTCCAATCCCAACACCGTTATGTGGCGGTTATCAACCGCACTTGACAAACTCAAAGTTACATATGGCAAGCAAACTTTCAATTTTTTTTTTTTTTAACAAGATTAATTCCAATTCTATAGGATTAAAGGTTCATGTAGAATTCAGGTGATCGAGACATATAGTGTATAATATTGAATTGAAAAGTATTTTTAATTAAATTATCATATAACTCATCTTAATAACAAAGTCAACTGAAGATATCATAAAACTTCAAATCTGAGAGCAAGATTTTTTAGTCTCAACCCTATGAACAAGTACGTAGATCTGCATGTATAAAATTCATGGCAAGTCAACTACACAATATGCAAAATGAAGTTATGCTGGGTGGAGCGAGGAATATATAAAAGGGTGAGCCAAAATAGCTCAATAAATGGATAATTTTATAATAAACTTTTTTTTCCAAAAAATCCTTTTTCTTTTCTGAAATAATGTTTTTGTGAACATATTATTACAAATTTTACTCCCTCTTCCCAACACCAAGTAAGGCTATGCAAGCAGCAGGCGCGCGCGGAAGCTGCTGTGGGCTGGGACTTTCAGCGAGCAGTTGGTGTGCACCAAAAAGACCCAAGCAAAACGTGATTAAAAAAATCACCCAACACGTCCCAATCTCTCCAGAAAACCGCAGAAACAATAAACACCAAAAACCCACAAAAAATCTTGTGAAAAACACCAAAAATCAGATCACAAAAAACTTACAAGAGAGCAACCCAACACAATTTTGCACGGAAAAGCTTTTCCGGCAAACCACGAACAACCAAGGCAAACCAAGACCAGGGTTTTGAAGAGCAAGACCAGACGGTTTGAACGGGACCAACCACGGCCTTTTCCGATCAGTAAAACGACCGAAAAAGCGACCGAAAATCTGCGTTTTTCACGAAATGTGAGGGCGATTTCCCGGCGAACAGGAAGTCCAATGACGACGGGCGAGGTACGGATGTAAAGAGGATTTCAAGAGCTTTCGAACGGTGGGTGGATCGAAGAAAACCGATGACGGGATCGTCCAGAATCGAGCCGGAAAATTCCGGCTGTGGGAAAGAGTTCAGAGAAAAAATTTCAAAAACAAGGTACTTTTTTATGGTTCTGCTGTGGCTCCTTTTCTAATTGGTGCCTTCCATAATTTCTTGTGTTGCATTGCCATTTGAATCTCTCGTCATATATTCTTTTTTTTCCGTAATTTAAACTAATATTTGCTTCTTCTTTTTTTTTCCTTCATTTCTTACCATTGGAGTTCCTTTCTTTAATGTAAAAATATTGTTTTGGTTAATATGTACATTCAACTGTATCATTTCTTCTGACTTTCAGGTTTGACTCTAGAAATTCTGTCCTGGAATGGTCGATACTTCTCATTGATAACTCTAATGGAAGGTGACTGCTATACTTTCAACTTAGTGAGTTAGATACTCTTATTCAGTGTCAACGAATAAATTTCTTAATGTACTCGACTGAATATGCAGGGGATCGATGGAATTTGTTGTGCCTAGAACTGATTCATCAGCCTTTTTCCCAATCTCCGTGCAGTTTTCAGCCCTGTACATTCAGTGACCTAAAGGTTTGCTTGACATTATAATTTGTTTTCGTGTCATTTTCTCAACGAATAATAATGTGTTTGCATCTCTGTTTGTGGTTACAATCTTGTGGTAACATCAGAGTTCGCAAAGTTTCTGGTTGATTATATTTGCTCCTGTTTTAATATCGTTTTCAAGCATAAAAGCTCTCTCTACTGAGTTTGATAACTGAGTTATAACTATGGTATGTACTTCATACCAGAACTTATGTTAAATTGAATTTTGTTCTGAAAATGCTTGTCCTGCCCTTGGAAACTATTATGTATTTAAGTGATCATAAACCAATGTGAAGGCATAATGAATGTTGTACATTTCACTGTAATCTCGACATTTTGAATGGTGTCGTTAGGAGAATGCTACCTATCACAGCATGCGATTATTTATGGTGGTGATCTATTAGGTTTAAACCAGTTCAGTACCCGTGGAGGTTTTGATGTGGGCTCGGGTTCTTTACAGTCATCAGTATGTTCTTTTAGATGCTGTATAACGAAACGTATAAATTAGTCGTTCCTTTTAAGTTCTCCCCCTCTGGTTTTCATTGTTTATTTTGATTTTTAACTCAAAAATGTTGTTGTAGCAGGGTATAAATATCCTCCCTCTAAGAGGTGGATCTTCTCCCAAGTTTTCACAGAGAATGGTTTTGACCACGGAAAATTACCAAGTTGTGTGAAGGCTTGTTTCTAAATTTGATGCACTGGATTACGAGTTTCCATTGGCATTCTTAGAGTATACTTTGAATTGTATGGGAGTTTGACAATTAGCCATTGTATGAGTTTAGAGATTTCTGTTATTGACCAAAATTTTTCATGTTATTAAATAGTTGATATGATGGGCACAATTTTATATAATTAAAGATTTTGTTATTTCCAGATTCCTGGAGATATATATATATATATATATATATATATATATATATATATATATTGCTAACTTAACATATAAATATTAAAGTCAAAAGGGCAAGTAAAATAAAGGTGTTATTGGTTGACGAAAGGACCAATAAAATAAATGGTTCAAGTGGTTTAAACTTTAAAGAATAAAGAGACCGCACATTTTGACAATATGGGGGCCTTGGAGAATATGCCAAATGTCTTGTGCCATTGTTAGCAAAGACTTATTTATGCATGAAGAAAGCAACTTGCATGCAAACTAACTAAGCTACGTGAACCGTCTTCATTCTTATGGCAATTTAATTATTGATAGGAAAGGTGTCTTCTGTCGGTTGTCATGGATTTACCAGTGTGGATCTGGAACTTGCTTTTCTTGTATATATATTTACATTAGGTGATGATTCCATTGTCATTTCTAGCTCACTACAATTTATTGGTGCATGCCACATATTATTTTTAAATTTTTTAATTAAAGTTTTCAGATCTGTGCATGTCTGTCCGAGATTGTGATACAACAAGCGAAGTGCTGGTGTATAACAAGAGGCGTGGGAAGAAGCACCAGGGGATCAATAGTGTTAAAGGAAGCAACTAAAGTGTGAATTGAAGGTAGAGGGACAGGTGGCGAAAGATAACTGGTGGAGGGATAAATTCTGTTAGGAGAAGAAATGAATAAAGGGAGCAGCAGAGGAGGAAATAGGCATCGAGAGAGAAGTTAGGAAAAGGGGAGGTAGCTGGCCCTCGAAGTCCAGCATATCTGTTTCTATTATGTTCTATTGTTGGTTTCTCTTATTTTCATTGTTGACTAATTAAATCTGGTAGATCTAATATTGAGATACAACCCATACTGGTGTAATACTGATGTTATCAATGTATTCTGTTATTCTGGAATTCTTAATGTTGCAATGAACTGCTGTTTGTTTCTGTTAGGAGCTTTTGTGTGTATGAATGACTGAGAATTCTGGGTAGGTTCGCAACAGATTGTTAATCCGATTAATACAGAAAAAAAGGTGTATTGTATATTCCTTAATGTCTTTAGGTACCTGAATATTCCTACTCTCTGGATGAGGAAGGTATTTGCAGGACAGGTTTCGAGCTGATTTTTGCGTGAGATGAAGTTATCTCTCTTGGGTGCAAAAGGAAAACTTGACTGTTGCACAGGTCAACCAGTACTGTGAGATGGAGAGTCATGAAGAGAAGTTGCACAAGCTGGTATTGCAGAGCAAGATCAATGAAACCAAGGATGTCATGAAGCGCAAAGCTAGTGAGATTGACAAAAGCAAGGTACTTTTTACGGCTCTGTAGTGGTTCCTTTTCTAATTGGTGCCTTACGTAGTCTCTTGGGTTGTGTTGCAATTTGAAACTCTTATACATTCTGCAGATTGAGAAGAATAGAGGTGAAAAGGGAGGCTTTATTTCCTTGCAGTCGATGGGATCTGGAAGAATTGAGAGTGGCTTTAGTGATATGAGCATTTCTAGTGGCCGTGGTGGTGGTGGTTTTGGTAGTGGTTCTGGATTTGGTTTGAGCACTGATGTTGAGTCCTTTTCCACCAAGTCTAAAGGTCTGTGTACTAATTTTTTTATGGGTTGTGGATTTTGTTGACATACATGCTAGATGTTAGCAAACAAACATGCATTTTAGATAAATAATTGAGAATTCTTTTTGAGTTGCTTGGCAGATAGGTTATACTTTGTTCTGTCTTTAAGATATCTGTATGGTGCCTTTTTGTGGAAATCTGTTTAATGGATCTGTTTCTGGACTACTTGATGATTTGTTTTAGAAATGAAGAGAATTCTTATCTCTTATATATTTGCATCATTAGGTCGTCCACCTTCATCTGCCACAGCTCCTCCTAAGGGTCTTGGTATGCAGCTTGGTAAATCCCAAAGGACAAATCAATTCTTGGAATCTCTGAAAGCAGAAGGTGAAGTGATTCTTGAAGATGTGTAGCCAAAAGCAGGCCAGCCAAGATCAGCTGCTCCACCATTCACTGATCCTGTCACTTTGACGGTTGAGGAGAAATTCAATGTGACTTTGAAACGAGATGGTGGGATGAGTAACTTTGATGGCCAAGGAACTTTGTCTCTTAAAATTCTTAATCAAGATGATGGTCTTATCCAAATTCAGGTACTTGGAATTGATGGTCTTATTCAAGGAACTTTGATGGTCCATGTGATTTTGCTGTTATTTATTACAATATATCCTGTGTTATTTCAGATTGAGACTGGAGGGTATCCGGCCATTCTTTTCAATGCCCATCCTAATATGAACAAAGAACTCTTTAACAGTGAGAATATACCGGGCTTGAAGGACCCTAATAGGCCCTTCCCCACTGGCCAAGCTGGTGATGCTGTAGGTGTTGGTCTTTTGAAGTGGAGAATGCAAAGTGTTGATGAGTCAATGGTGCCATTGTCAAGTGGGTTCAAGTCTTTCACTGAATTTTCTCTCTATATCATTTCTTTTCTATGCTAAAAGCATTTATGTGGATTTATATATATTTATTGCAGTTAACTGCTGGCCCTCTGTTTCTGGAAACGAAACTTACGTGAGCATCGAATATGAAGCTTCATCAATGTTTGATCTGCGAAATGTTGTGATCTCAGTACCTCTTCCAGCTCTTTGAGAAGCACCAAGTGTTATGCAGATTGATGGAGAGTGGAGGTAAGAAATTTGATTTTGTATACTTTGTGAGTTTTGGATTTTAGTCATCTTTCCTTCTATCTGTCATGACAAGAATATGTGCCTTCAACACTAGCATTCCTTTTGACTTTCAGGTATGACTCTAGAAATTCTGTCTTGGATTGGTCGATTCTTCTCATTGATGACTCTAACCGCAGGTCAGTGATTACTATACTTTCACCTTCATGAGTTACATATTCTCTTGTTCAGTGTAAGTGCATAAAATTGATATTGTACTCTACTGAATATGCAGTGGATCGATGGAATTTGTTGTGCCTCCAGCTGATTCATCAGCTTTTTACCCCATCTCTGTGCAGTTTTCAGCTACCAGTACATACAGTGACCTAAAGGTTTTCCTGACAATATAATTCGTTTTTCTGTTACTGTCTTAACGAATATCTGTTTCCTTTTCTTTTTGTTGTTACAATCTTGTGGTAACATCATAAGTTTGCAAAGATTCTGGTACTATTTATTTGCTCCTGTTGTAATATCATTTTCAAGCATAAAATCTATACTATGGTATGTACTTCATAGTGGAACTTATGTTAAATTGAATTCAGTTCTGAAAGGGCTCGTCCTGCCCTTGGAAACTATTATGTATTTAAGTGATCAAACTGATGTGAAGGTACAATGGATGTTGTAAATTTCACCATAATCTCGACATTTTGAATGGGATCTTTAGGAGAATGCTACCTATCACAGCATATGATGATATTTATGGTGGTGATCTATAAGGTTAAAACCCATTCTGTACCTGTGGAGGTTTTGATGTGAGCTCAGTTTTTCACGGTCATCAATATGTTCTTTTAGATACCATATAAACGAAATAGATAAATGATTCGTTCCTTTTAACTTCTCCGCCTCTGGTTTTCATTTTCTGTTTTAATTTTTAACTCAAAATTATTGTTGCTGCAGGTTGTAAATATCCTCCCCCTAAGAGGCGGACCTTCTCCCAAGTTTTCATAGAGAACGGTTTTGACCACAGAAAATTACCAAATTGTGTGATCGCTTCTTTCTGAATTTCATGCACGGGGTTATGAGAGTTTCCATTGGCATTCTTAGAGTGCACTTTGAATTGTATAGGAGTTTGACAAATAGCATTTTTTTTTCTTTTTCCATTTTGTGTTAACCCATTGTATAAGTTTTGAGATACCTGTTGCAGCTCTTTTTTATCTTATTGACCTAAAATTTTCATGTTATGAATAGTTCATATGGGGCACAATTTTATAGTATTAAAGATTTTTATACTCCCATTTTGTTATTAATAAAGATTGGTTCAGAACTCAATTTTATAAACTTTATTTTACAACTCTGAGGTGATAGTTCACAATTAGATAGGTAAGATTCATAGTGAACAAATGAGATTTATTTATGAGCTGATCAATTATGAATTGTTATGTTGGGTAAGATTGTGAGAGAAAGTTTGTGAGATTGAATTGTAAGTATAGTATTATCCTTTTGTTATTTTTTTATTCATCAGGATATTTATGGATAGTTTATATTGGCACAATTTTTGCGCCAACTTAATGTATAAATATTAAAATCAGAAGGGCAAGTCAAATGAAAGGCTGGTGCTTGACGACACGACCAGTAAAATAAAGAGTAAACAACATTTTCCCACCCAAGGTTTGGCAAATCTAAGTTCTCATCCCTGGTTTCATAAATTATAGATTGTCACCCTTAAATTAACAGATAACTATTTAATCTAACAGTTAAAAGGGTAAAATGGTCATTTCAAAGATGAAAATTTCAAAACCCTTTACTTCTCAAATTCACCCCACTGAAAAAATTCAAAATAACCCTTCACTTTTCTAATTCACCCCACCAGTGATTTCAAGCCATTTCGACTTGTTTTTGGCACAATGGACCCCTCTTGACACCACAATTATAATCCCCTCAACCCCCAGATCAAAACCCTTAACCTCCCTGCCTGATTGAACCCCCCAATCGTTGGTCATCGCTTTTAGTGTCAATCGGTATTTCATCCAAATTTCGGCAAGTCCTGACTCCGAAAACCACCCCCAAGACCACCAATAGCATCACCGATTTCCCCCCACCAAAACCCCCAACATTTCTAACAACAATTGCCCATTGATCTCCGTCACTTCTCTCTTATGTTTTTACATTTTTTTGCGCTTTTCCAACCAAATTTCGACACCTCGCCGAGGTGCAATTAGGTGGAAAAGTTAGGGGTTTTGGTGAGGAGGATAAGGGGATGATGATGGTGATGTCGGGGAGGTCCAATGGTGTCGAAATCAGATTGGATTTTTGGCTTGGCAAGGATCCTCTGGGGGTTATTTGAGAGAAATTTGAGATATAGAGATTATTTTAGAAAAAAAATAATAGTGTTAATTTAAAGGTGAGAATCTGTAATTTATGAAACCAAGGTGGGAACTTGGAGATTAGCCAAACCTTGGGTGGGAAAATGCCGTTTACTCTAAAATAAATGGTTCAAGTACATAGTGACAATGTGGGGACCTTGGAAAATATGCCCAAATGTGCTGTGCCTGTGGGTCATGGTTAGCAAAGACGTGAGTTATGCATGAAGAAAGCAACTTGCATGCAAACTAAGCTACGTGAACGTCTCCATTCTTATGATAATTTAAGAAATAAAAAAGAGATGCTTCGAATCGATCTGGTTTGTCTCACTGTGTGTGTGTGTGGAATGTAATGCAACGAACTGAAGCAATGTAATGCAAAACTGTGCAGGTCTGTGGCTGTGGCGGGTGGACTTAGGGTTGATTTACTGTGTTTATTAAAACATCTCCAAATGACTCTTTATTATAAAGAGTTTATCCATAGAAATAAGAGTTCATCAGACTCTTTATCCTTTAAATATAAATTAAAGAGTGAATTTGACTTTCTATATTTAGTGAGTTAAATTTCACTCTCTATTCTAATTTTAAATAATAAATTACAAGTGTTTATGTATTTTATTTATGATTTATCTCTTCAATTAAGTTTCTTTCTTAAAAAAATATATTCTCTCTTTTAAAATTTAAAGAGTCTATTAGATTTGAATAAAAATTCTGTTCTATATATTTAAAAATCAATGAAGATGCTCTTTAAAATAAAGAGTATTATTGAAGATGCTCCTATAATTCTAATTTAAGTCTTTAATAAAATTGGAATTGGGAATTTGGGGATTTTTTTTTTTTAAAAAAAGGTTAACCGGTTTGTCTCCGAGCAAGCGGATTTCAAATTGAGCCGAACCAGTAGACTGGTTTAACCTAAATTTCAAACCAGAACCGACTCTATTTAAAAAAAAAAAACAAAAAAAAAAACTATATTTTTTCGTTGGATTTAGTTCAGTTTCTAGTTTCGGTTATAGGGATCCAGTTACGTGTAGAGAAGGTGTGATTGATAAATAAATAAGTTGAAGAATGTGAACAATGGTGATCCAAACACCTGGTCAAATACATATTTATTTGAACTTTGTCTCTTTTCAATACTTGCAAACATCATCATACATACCTAATAAAGTAAACAGGACACCTGTACTGGAGTTGTATTTGCCTTAAATAGATAAACGGGCACTAATTAATTAAACTACTTGTTGATTAAGAAAAGTGTGATTTATAGAGTCAAATTTTTACAAATTAGAAAAAAAAAAAAAAAAAAAAAAAAAAAAAAAAGGGACGCCGTTTTCAAATTTTAAGCTGACTTGATGACCTTTCAGTAGATATTAGAGTGACGATAATGAAAATTAAAAGGCGTTTTCGTTGTTCAATATTTTCTCACATGCCGCAACGTCGGCAAACGATAATGAAACAAAAACGAAACGTTCCCTTTTAAATAGAACTCTTTTGAATTCAAAACAAATACACATCACTAAGACTTCCAATAGCCGTCCAAATCAAGTGTCAGCAAGATGTACATTTAATGTTCAATATAATCACATGCCGCAACGTCAGAAAACGACAATGTAAACGAAAACGAAACGTTCCCTTTAAATAGAACTCTTCTGCTTCTGAATAAAAACAAATAGACAACATCACTGATAATATCGGAGAGAGATAAGTATGTCAAATACTCAAGGAAATGGTCCAATGCCTATGGCTACTTTCGTGATTCAACAACCCTACCGATCCACCACGGCCATCTCCCGGCATCCAAACACAAGAAATAACGCCGGTAAAGACTGTTACCGGGTTATGGTGAAGGACTGGGTGCAAGTTCATCAACTGTCTCCGATCCACCACCAATACCAAGTGCACCGACTTATCCCACCAATGGAGCCTTCATGTTACCCAGTCAGTGACTGGGATAATTTCGATAATGGTTAGTTCATATTTTTGTAAGTTTTTTAATTAAAAATCTGGCGTCCCAATCATTCTGTCCGAGTTCTTTTTTATTTTCACATTCTTCATTCTTATGGGGAACCGAGTTCATCATCTTCGGCTTATCTTTTTTTTTAATCTTTTCTGTTCGGGTTGGAAATTGTCTTACCTGAGTCATCCTCGTGCTTTCTCGCAACTTTCTCTGAGTTCTTCTCTACCCATTATAAACTCTTTCCCAGTTCTTCATGTCCATCTTCACATTCGCGTCGGGTTGGAAATAGTCATACCCGGGTCATCAAACGCAGCTTTTCCTGAGTTCTTCTCTACCCATTATCAACTCTTTCCCAGTTGGGTTGGATATAGTCTTAGCCGAGCCATCCTATGCAGCTTTTCCTGATTTCTTCTCTACCCATTATCAACTCTTTCCCAGTTGGGTTGGATATAGTCTTAGCCGAGCCATCCTATGCAGCTTTTTCTGAGTACTTCTCTACCCATGATCAAATCTTTCCCAGTTCTTTTTAGGTTCACCTTCACATTCGGGTCGGGTTGGAAATAGTCTTACCCGAGTCATCCGACGCAGCTTTTTCTGATTTCTTCTCTACCCATTATCAACTCTTTCCCAGTTCTTTTTTATTTACACCTTCATATTCGGGTCGGTTAGAACTCAAAAAGTAATACAGCCAATGGTACTTTGTTATTCTTTATTATTTATAAAGTACTAGAAGCTGATTAGTGCACTTTTTTCAATGCCATGTAGGTTTAAAGATTGCGGGAGTGACAACTTACTTTAGTTGTGTGTTCGGTGTTGGCAATGCTGGTTCAGGTTTAAATATTCAATAAGGCTTCTTGGTTAATGTAATGAGTCATCTATGTGTGAAATTGTGAGGTTTTTCTTATGTTACTTTATAGTTTTAATACAGTATTATCTTGAATTTGTTATTGGAAATGAGATCTTAGCCTCTTTTTGTTAATTTCTGTTAATGGAAATCCTGGAAAACCATTTCAATGAATTATGTATCCAAGCTAATTGAATCCCACGTTGTTCAAATAATCTTGAACTCCGAAAAAAAAAATATATAATGAAGAAATCAAACGTTTTTAGACCAAATCAAATAATAGAAACAAAAACCATGTGAAAATCAAAACTCTTGGCAAAAATAGAAAGTTTTTAAAGAGACAGATTAAGGATTTCAAAGGGTAAAAAAAGAGATTTGGATGATTGAAAGGGAAAACAAAAGAATGAAAATGGAGAAGAATTGAGAGAGAGCTCACAGAGAATAGAGGTAGAGGCGGCGGCTTGTGGCTGGATATGGAGATGGAATAGGGCGGTTTATGTAAAAATGTGCACGCCACGCCATCCACCGTCACAGCCGCAACCTAGCCTACTCCTCACCGACTGGTACGTGTATTATCAGTAAGCTCATGAAAACAAGAAAATAAAAGAAGACGAAAAATGCCAACCCACTTGCAAACGCAACAGCCACAGAGATTGTTGATAATAAATTAACCAACTTCCAATGACAGTGACGGCTGGGTTGGTATAATATTTTTGTACGGAGAGAATATTTTAATTCTTCAGATTCTTTTAAAGTTAAAAAGAAATTCAGATAAGGATGGTCAAAGGGATAATTTATTATTAAAAATTATTAAATACCAAATATTATATTAGTCAGTTCTTCTTTTGCTTTGCAAGGGATAAGACCAAGACTCCGTAACGCTATCAACTACCCCACCATGCCGCATCGGCGTGTGATTGTCAAAGAAAATTTGTATTTTTAACGTTAATCCTATTAATTCTGTCAGTCATCATCACTAATTTAGCAGCAAAGTATTCATTTTTTTATTGATGCTAGTCATCTCTCCCGGTCTTATGTGATACGTGTATGGTTTGTTTACACCTGTTAGGTTTCTTTAATTTAGCATACTTATTTTTATTTGTTTTGGTTGGTTGAGTTGAAAAGATTGGTGGGTGAGAAAAAAAATAAAAAAAGTTGACTCTTAATTAAGGCAATTTTGTGATAATCTTGTGGTTTAATTGCAAATAAAATAAACTAGTAGGGACTGAATAGGAGCGCAGAATTAAGAGGACTGAAAGGAAATTTTTATTAACTCTTTCTGTAAATTGAGTAACGGAAGAAATGGGCTGAATTTATAGTCCTAAGGCCAATTAAAAACTAACTAAAGAGCTTAAAAAGATATTAACCGGGCTTAAATAACAACACTCTATTTATTAACACGTGTGTGTACAATTTGGAAGCTTTAGGCCGGCCTCCCTTTTAGCAGACATCTGGGATTTCGATTGTCGATGGCCCATTTACTCCATTATGGACTTTGTCTTGGCCTCCCCATCCCCTTTTTTGTGGACTTTATTTAATTTGGGCTAAGTTTGATTTATTATTTAAATCAATCAGCCCAAATTAAATAAAGTCCCACCAAAATTCTTTCTAAATAATTTTTTTGTTTGCTAATATATAATCCAGTTAGGTAATTCGGAATCCAAAGACTGCACTCTCTATATGACTGTCTCCATCCAATCCAAGACGTCCAGACCATAGAGAATCAGGCTGTCTGGAGGGAATTTAATATCACTTTCTAAATCATTAAAGTTGCCCCTTGAAACTTGAATATACAACGGTAGAAATTCTAGGGTACCTTTGGTTCAGTATTTTGGATAGGATTTTGGGGATAGGATTAGATAGTTAGATAGGGTTATGATTACGATAATAGGATTTACAGAATATGTGTTTGGTTGAGTATTTTGACCTTAATATTTGTGTAGAATATTTGATTAATATATATTTTTTATAAATGATTTATTAATAAAATATTTTGTTGAATTTTGTTAAAATAATGTATTATTATATATATAACTTATCAAGTTACATTTTAATAATACTAAATATTTTATTGGTAATTTTGTCACCCGTAGATATTAAGAAATAAAAACTCATTAATTTCAAGTACTAATCCAACTGTTTAAAAATATCATATTAATACATATATGACAAAAGTACTAATTATCAACCCTTACAATCATTTTTACACGTACACTTCATTAACAACTACAAAAAAAAATGCAAACGTGTCATAAGTTGTCAAAAGAGAACGCGTGAAAAAGGGGAAGACTGCAAAAAAAAAAAAAAAAATTCAAACAGTCAAGCTGTTAGAAAAGTGTTGGAATAGGGTTTTGAAAATCCTATTATCTAAATATTGAATCAAACACTATTCTCAAAATCTGACTCAAAATATGGATGAAAATATTAATCCTGTCAGTCATCACTTTTTCCAAAGAATTAAAACGGAGTCAGCTGGTTTGGTTCCAAATTCTAAGAACCGGTCCATTTTGGTTTCAAATTCAAGGAATTGGGTGGTTTTGATCCGGTTCCCTCCAATTTTGGTGAGTATCAAACAGGTAATAATCACGTACAAATATTCAATTAAATGTACTCAATTTTCTTTTTTTTAAAAAAGGTTTTTTGTTTTGTAGAATTTATAATTTTGACCATACTTAAAATCATGTTGACTCTACAAAAATGAATTATTAATTAATATTTTTAACTTTTCTTCCTTCTTCATTTCCTTTTATTTTTTCTTATATTATCTTTTTCTTTTGGTTAGATATTCAAGAAATGCTACTCCTTTGGATTACAAAATAACATGATGCTCATTTTATTTTTATTTTTATTTAAAATTCTTTTCTTTTAGCTTTCTTAATTGATGAAACATCATGAACTATAAGTTTTTGTTGAGTTTAATAAATGGCTTTGAAATTGCAAGATTAAATTTATAGATTTTGATTTGAGTTTTCATTTAATCTTGTTTAAGTTGAGGTATGAGTTAATTAGTTGTTATTTTAAGTTAGTTTTGATAAATTTTGGTTAATTATTTAGTTAATTTTGTATGATTTAAAGAATTAATGAAACCATAAATTGTAAAGATTTGAGAATTTGGTTTAATTTTGATATATTGATAAATTGCTTGATATTTAGAGTTGAATTTGATAAGTTTTTATGAGTTTATAAGTTGAATTTTATTGGATTAGTATAAATTGTTTGAAAAATCTAAATTATAAGATTTGGAGCTTCGGTTTATAGTTGATACTTTGACCCTACTGATTAAAAATTCTAGCTACATCCCTAATACCCAACCTGCTCACCCCTAATCGTGGTTAGCAAAGACGTGACTTATGCGTATAAAAAGCAAAACTGCATGCAAACTAAAATTTGTGTTCCAAGTAGATAGTTGAAATAAACTATAGTAGAGAATAATTTACATGTTGTATTTGCCTTAAATGATATCATTACTACTAATTAAACTTGTTGATTAAGAAAAAAATGTGGTATAAATTGAAATTGAAATTAATTTTGTTTTTCTTTTTGATAATATTGTAATAAATTAACTATTTTTTCATTTCTATATATATATTAAATACCGAACTCATTGCACAAGTTTCTGACATTAGGAAAATCTATATAAATTTCTTATAAATATTTCATATCATTTCTTTGTTTATTTTGTTTAATGTTTTTAATATAATTTCTATATATATTTCTTATAAATATGTATTCTGGGCTGCTGTTCTGGGCAGGAGAATTTACTATTTTAGGCTGCTACAATCACTGTTTTGGGCCTGGGGTTCTATTGTTTCTGGGCTACAGTTTCATTGTTTTGGGCAGGTGTTTGAGGCAAAAATCTTCACTTCTTCGGCTCCTCTTTTACTACTGTTTTTGGGCTAGTGTTTCTCTATTTTTAAGGCTGCTTTAACCCGTCTTTGGGGGTTGATGTTCTAATGTTTCTTGGTCGCTTGGCCATTATTTCATGTTTTTGGGGCTGTTTAGCAAAAAAATTGGGCTTGTTTCTATTTTGGGCTGTGATAACTAGTGTTTTGAGGCTGCTGTTTTACTGTTTCTGGGCCACTGTTTCATTGTTTTGGGCGAAAATCTTCACTACTTCACTAATTTTCGGCTGCTTTCACTATTCATCTATTGCTTCTTCGGCTCTTCGGGGATGCTGTTTTACTGTTTTTGGGCTCTTGGAGCATTGATTCTTAAACATGTCAAAAAAAATTTCGATCACTGGTTTTCAACAATCGGCCACCCATTTTGGCCACAGTACTAGTTAAAACATCTAAGAGTGTGTTTGTTTTAGTATTTTGGATAATATTTTTGAAAAAGTAAGAGTTGAATGGTAATAATGAGGTAGGATTTGAAAATTAACAAAAACGCTTCCTTAGGTTTGTTAATTTTTAAACACCCCTGTAATAAAAACATTAAAAAGTACAAAAACACCCCCACCCACCTATTAAATACCTGTAGTCGGCCACCACTGTCGGAGGGTGGTCGGAGTCGCCGTATTAGAGCATGACCGATTGGATTTGGCCGGTCATGCACCAAGATGACATTTTCTAAGCTAGAAAAGGCCAAATCTAACCATTAATGACCTGATGTGGCCGCGTTTGGTCATCGTTGACGACTAGCTACGGACAAAGATCTGGCCATCAACGGCCAGATATGTGGTTGTAGATTTGGCATTTTCTAGCCAAATCCATGGTAGATCTGGTCGGAAAAGGCTATATCGACGCACTACCGGCCATATCCAACCAGTAGCGTGCCATTATATCACATTCCAGCCACCTTTCGATGGTGGTGGTCAGAATCTGGCAAATGTGGATAGGTGGGGGTGTTTTTGTTAATTTCTAAACTTTTTTGGGGGATATTTAGTTAAATTAACAAACTTATGGGGTTTAAAAATAATTGAATAAAATATAATAGTATTTTAAGAATAGGGAAACAAATGTGTATTTTGGAAATAATAGAAATATAATAGGGAAAAAAAATGCACCCTAATTTTTTTTTAATTTATTAAACGATAATATATAATAAAAAGGCCTTAAAAATGAAGGACCACCAATATATGGTTTGATTTTAGTTAATGGAAGAGAGAATTTCTCAAACAAATCTTCTTTGTGGGTTTATCCTTTAGTTTTCTTGTTAACGATAAAATTATATTAAAAACATTAAACAAAATAAAAGAGCTGCATCTTTCGATTTACTAATAACCACCTCCACCGTCCTTCTCATGACCACGAGTTCCCCATTCAAACAAGATGACTCATGGATATTAATATTTGATATTTAATTATATTGAAATTCTGTGTATTAATCTTTGATATTTAATTGGACTTATATTGATTTTTTATTCCCAACATGTTATATAGTCATATTGTACTATAATGTATGAAAAATTTATAACGAACCTATCAATTACAATTTAACCTCCACTACCTGCAACAATAATTACTTAAAAGGAAAAAAATTATTGAACCGAAAAACTTAATAAATATAAACAGGTTCCGATGATACAATACAATAGACTTTCAAGGTCAAACAAATCTGAACATGGGTTTACTTGGTTTAAACAAAAACCTAGAATGATATGTTGAACAAAATATATCTCCTAGAAGAGGATACTGCAATAGAACATATAGAGTGGCTGGTACAGACGTAAATACAGTAGTAAGCATCGTGACACAATTTAATCTATCATGATAAGCTAATAAAAGAGTTGTGCTAAAAGCTACCATCATGGTGATTATGGATACAAAGAGTGTAGAGAGTCCAACCATCAATTTAAATGGTAAAGACTCCAAAAAATCATCTTCTGTATATCGCGATGTAAGGATCGACAAAAACATCAGAATAGAAATAGAAGACGAGGATAATGCGATTACATCTGATATGACAAAAACTTGAAACCATGTCTCTTTCAGATGAATAGGTAATCCTTTGCTACTATCGTTACCGCCTGGTACACTAAAAACTGCTGCAAAAATTATAGTGGTAATGATTGTTGCAACAAGCATACATGAGTTAGCGGTATGCTTCATCCATTGTTCTCCGCTTTTCAATAACTCTTTGTGCTCTTCAGTGAATAACACTTGAGGTGTTTGGCCTTTTGAGTTCTTCTTTTCTCGAAAGGAAGGTTGCACCATTTTTCCTATCTCCTATAGATATCAAACATGTTACAGTTTGAAATATGACAATTGAAATTAGGACAATAACTGGATTCAGAAAATTTAATTACCTTAGACCATAATAATTCTCTCTGCATTTGTAGAGCTGCACCTGATAAGATACCAATTCGACTTGGATGTGGTAATTTTGCAGCCAAATGCAACATATTGTTCTGCTCCTTATCTTCACAAGTCATGAACAACTTCTTACTTAAACCTATCTCATATATTAGATTGAAAACATTGGCATGACGGTGTAAAACTGCAATATGAAACATAGTGTAACCATTTTCATCAAATTGATTTATCAAACTAGGATAACGGGAAATGAGCTCAGCCAAAAATTGGGAATTTCCAAATTCTGCTGCCTCAAAGATGATTCGTGAAGGTGTTTGTGTTAGTTTATCTAGCTCCGCATTCGAGACATGTTGTTTTAACATTTCTTCCCATAGGCATTTGACTAATTGAAGAGCTTGAGTTGATTCGAAATCCTTGCTGTGATTCAACTTCATTAATCCTGAGACTAAGAATTAGATCATGCAATAAATTTTGTACTAATTAATTTAATGGTTGACTAAAATCATAGATAAAAAAAAAAAAAAAAAAAAATTAAGTGTTGAAGAAACTAACATGAGTTGATAAGCCTTCTGAATAGACCTTGATTGTTGTCAGAAAATATTGAAGGTTTTCGAGCCAAAACATGTAAGGCAGTCTCAGAATTTCCATCACGAGCCGTAGCTAATTTGGGATCACCCTTTAGCATTTTTAATGCGAGATCTGAACAATTCAATAAATTAATTGTAAGCAAAAAATTCGAATGTTAATATTTAGCTAGCTTCTTTAAATTTTTTTTTGAACGTTTTATATTGTTTTGAGAGTTTTTTTTTTTTTTTTTTTACCATATTTTCTATTTTAATTTTTTTTTTTTTTTTTATTGTTTGATTTTCAATTATGTATTTTTCTAATTTAAAATTATCTTTTTGCAGAAAATTTGTTTTCGAAAATTATGTGCATAGGGTAAAAACCTGCTGAAAACTTAGCTATTTTAAAAAATTCCTTAAGTCAAGGTAGGGTACTAAGGCAGTTGGCTTTATAACTTTTTGAAAGAATTAACAACTTTTTCCCACCCAAATAATGGCTTAATAGCACTTTTTCACCAACAAACTTTTAAAATACCATTTTCCCACCCAGAAATATACACTTTTCGATTCAGTGGCAAGCGGAGAGCAAACTCGGTCCATGCTATTAGGGCTTTTAAAGAAAGGAGGCCGTTGAGTCTTTTGGTGGTTGAAGGTTGGATTTTTGTGATTATGATTGGTCGGTGTTTGACTTGGGAGCAGCGAATGTGCAAACACTAATTGTTCGATTATCGACAATTAACAGAGTCAGTAGGAGTAAGGGTTCAAGGGGTTTTGGTGAGTGATGAACATGGGAGAGAATGGTACTAGTGTGGAGTCTCAAAAATGACAAAATCAGCCAGTGATTGGTAGGGTAAGTGGGAAAATGTCATTAAAAGGTGTAATTTGGGTGGGAAAGTGGTATTGTAAAATTCTATAGGTGGGAAAGAGTCATTAAACCATTATTTGGGTGGGAAAAAGAAATCGTTGACTCCTTTTTTAAATAAGAAAACTTGTCAAGAAATATTACTGTATTATTATTTGGAATTTATGTTTATGTTATATATAATAAAAATAATTATGTGTTATCATATGTTGCACTAACATATAAATAAAGTGATATTATATGATAGTGACAATATCACATATAATAACATTTTACTTCAATATATAACATAGGATAAGTTTTAGAATGAATATTATTAATCAAACCATCACTGGTGGCTCAACGGTCAACTAGAACTCTCAAGTGTATTATTCAATATGTCATAAGTTCAGTCCACCTGGATTGCTAATAGGGGTGCCACGGAGGGGATTTACCTGGCTATCAATTTTAAGGTTCAGGAGTTTAATTGAAGTATGCATAAGTTGACTTAGACACTCCCGATCACCAAAATATAATCCAAAATTCCTAGGCTACCATATCAATTTGTTATTTCCATGTCAATATTTTATAAAAATACATGTATATCACTTGTGATAAAGTTTAATATAAGAGTTAGGACGTTTAATATTAGTTTTTTGAAATGGTTGTTTATGAGCATACTTTAAAAATATTAGAAGACAAAAAAGTTTATACACATTAAAAATTGATTTTTTTTATAATCTTTTTCTATATAATATATATCAAAATAAGTAAATTTTTTATCTTATAATGCTTTAGACATGTACACTTAAGACATATATTAAAAAATAAAAAAAGTTAATCTAAAGAAAAGAAGTGAATTGGAATATGTAGTCTTACCATATAAACCATTGGTGAGACAAGTGAAAAATAGAGCAATTTCGTCCTCCCACTGGAAAACATGTTTCGCTTGAGATAATTCGTATAAAAAAGATGCCATCTCCCCTTGTGCTAACAGAGCAGCCAAAAACACAGGCATCATCTTTTCACCACCTCGGATTGTCAAAAGACTAGGATTCTTCTTCAACATAATCCTAGCGATATCAGTAGCTCCTGCTGCAGCGGCGCAACAGAAGGCCGTATTTTCTTTTTTGTCCTGCAGGGTCAGGTCTTCCGATTGGATCAACTTTATTAGCTCCTCTACAAAGCCAGTTTGTCTGGCTCCTGCCGCAATATGAAGAACAGTTTCGTGTCCCTTTGTGATACCAGCACACAACATCGTAGGATCTTTTTCTAACAATTTTTTGGCACTTTTCCAGTCACCTTTTAATGCAGCCTTATGAAGAGGCACACAGTTGTTGAGATAAAGGTTTGAATTTTCTCCTGCATGTGCAAATTCAATAGACGAAAACAATTTATAAAGTGTTTGACTTATAAACATGCATGCAAACTTAGAGAGAGAGAGAGAGAGAGAGCATCAAGAATATGGGATTTGTGCTTAGGTTTAAATAAAACATTCTTCGTACAAAGAGGAAGAGAAATATTTATTATTGTAATGGACTCATGTACTACTTTCAGCAAACCTCAAGGACGAAAAATACTATTATCCCTGAAAGAATATGCGAAAGAGCAAGTGAAAGAGAGTGAGCTCACTAGAAAGGAGATGAAGGGAAGGCTGCCTCTGTCTTTGTTCATGAGTTGAAGTCCCGTTTGGTGTTAAACGATGAACATCTATTTGTGAATCACCCATTTTCTTCTTCAGAAAGAATATCTTTGAAAAGAGTTGGTTAATTAACTCTAGAAGACAAGGTTACTAGGGTTGTCTTTTATAGATTATTTTGTTGGGGCTAGATCAGTCACTCTGTGGAATTTAAGGACACAACATTCTACTCATCGGTGAACAGACTCTAGTGTGGATACTTTAGAAAAAGGCCTTATCACTATTTGTGACCACTGACCTCATCTATGTTACCATCATCACTTAGGTTTGGTGAAAAAACGTGAACCTCAAAGTTTAGTGTTAATGGGGTTTGTAAATTCGAGTTTGGAAGGATGTACTTTGAGCCTTGTTATTTCCCGTAAGTAAAAGATACGATTCAAGCAGCTCCCACCAGTATGATTTTTGAATAATTTCTGAAATGGGTTTTTTCTAAGTATACCCAAACATAATATTTAGTTGTAACTGTTAAAGCTACTAGGGGGGGTTTATGAAATTAACCCATTATAAAATTCTTTTAAAAGTTAAAATTTTAAAAACTATATTTATTTTTATAGAGTTTACGAAATTTAATAAAATCTATTCCACATTTTGTGGAAAAATACCATTATTATATTTATTATCATTAACTTTGACTTGCAACAGTTTGTGTTTACTGACGAAGACCTCACTTTATTATTGTTTTTTTCAGCGAATCATAAATAGAGAAAATAAAAGTAAATCTGCTTTACATATGAATAAAGATTAGGAATCAAAGAAAAATATATAAAGTAAATAGAAATATTCGCTTGTTGGGTCCAGTAGTGGAAGCAACATTTTAAGGAAATTGCAATGAAATTTCTTTGAAAAGACAGAAAGCAAATGGTGACTGGACCTACGATGTGGAAATTAAAATGGTTTGGTCTATTGTAAAATTCTGAATGATTTGGCCTCTTAATCTATGTCACAACTTATGTTACAAGTTCACCTTATCAACATTACTAATTTATTATTTACATTTTTTATTGATGTTACAAGTTCACTTTATCTCAACCACAAGCATTATTTTTTCTTTCTTTGGGGATGTTGACACCATTTTTTCTTTTTCTAGGCTATAATTTATAGGCTACTGTGTCACTTTATTTGCGTACAAGGTGGGAAATGATTTTTAGTCCTTACTATTTTTTTTAGCTCGTTCTTTTTACTTTAGGTAAATATATAACTATAATACAAGTTTTATTTTTCTTCTTCCATATTTTAATTTCAAAGCTTTATAGTTTCAGTTATCAAAAAATTAAATAAAATTTAGGTTACTAAGAATTCATAATTTCACTAGTAATTTGAAGCTCATGGTAATTATCAAAATTACTTTATATTTCTTCTTAACAACATAAATTAAATTGATATTTGGGAAAACAGTTGAGAATTATATTGTCTAAATAAAAAAAATAAAAAATAAAAAATTGATCATATAACCAAAAAATGAATAGATTTGAATCAAACAAGGTATTTGTGTTAATTTTTTGAGTATTTTTAAAGCTGACAACTTTAGAAATAGAGGAGATTAAAAGACTTCAAATCTAGAGCAAAATAATGAACATATTGATAAATTTTTTCTAAGATTTTTGAATATATATGAGAACCTTTGTTAACGTTTTTTTCTAAGTACTTTATACCCCTATCTACAGAGAAGATGGGAGCTAAAGTAAAAAAAATATTTGGCAAAAATCTTCACTATTTTGAGGTTGTTGTTAAACTGTTTTGGGATACTGTTTAGGGATGGCCGTTTTTCATGAACCAACAAGGATTCATCCCCGACCCGGACTAAATGGGGCGGGGAATCCCCGAAAATTTAGGGATGGGATCAGTGATGGTCCTCATAAAATTCCTCGACGTCGAGGACAGGCTAGGGAAGAGGATTCGTCAATCATGGCCTGACCCGCCCCCATGGAGACCCGCCTTGTTATTCATTTATTAAGAACTTTATGTTTTTTTTTTTCCTTTACTCGATTATATATAAAGTCAGGTCCCATGATTTAAGAATCATGGTTTTAAGTAATACATCTAAATTTATGATTTTTATTTTTATATACTTTT
Source organism: Pistacia vera (assembly GCF_008641045.1). Classification (NCBI taxonomy): domain Eukaryota; kingdom Viridiplantae; phylum Streptophyta; class Magnoliopsida; order Sapindales; family Anacardiaceae; genus Pistacia; species Pistacia vera. Next base: position 1,118,493 of record NW_022196136.1, on the reverse strand, counting down.
TAATATTTGTATTAAATTTATAAAAAAAATAATTTAAAGGAGGGAGTCTAATAATTAAATCGATGTATCATTATTTGTTGAATTTCACAAAATTCTCTAACCAATTGATGTCCCAACTTATTATTCAAGTTCACATGTCCCAAAAATAAATCAAATTAGATTATTACAAAACCAATATAAGAATATACACAATTGCTTAATGTTAACAACTTATAAGTTTCACAAATTCAATTATTTTTTAATTAATTAATTAATCAATTAATTATGATGTTAAACTTAATCAATGTTGGAAACTTGGGATAATGGGATTTGTCCCTTTCACAAATGAACTAATTTATTAGTTGTAGTGGATATAGTGATTTATGAATCAATTAATCAATTTACGTAGTAAATTATGTTAAGATTAAATATAGTTGTATTAATTTTATGAAAAATTAATTAATTAACATAGCTAACTAAGCCTATGCCTCCATACAATTGAATAATTAATTAGTTTATCTAGTAAATTATATTAAGATTGAATATAGTTATATTAATTTTATGAAAAATTAATTAATCAATAAGGCTGACTAATCCTAACATCCATACAATTGAATAATTAATCAAATTACCTAGCAAATTATGTTAAAGATTGAATAATTAATCAATGTATCAATTTGTTAAAGGACAAAACTACACCAAGATACTTGATTAATATTTATTAAACGGAAAAATTTGCATATAAAAATGAGCCACTATAATAAAATGCTAATCATAGCAAAAGAAAAAAAAAATACTAATTAGGAAAGAAAATGACATAAAAATTAATTCCATTTGATTATATTAATCATTTTTAGGATCAATTATTGATCCATATGGGGCAAAAAATCCCTGCAAAACCCCATTTGTCGAGTCGGGGTGGGACGGGGATGGGAGTGACTCCATCCCCACGGGGCCAGGGATGGGATTTATCCTCGTCTACGGGGACAAGTCAGGTATAGGGATGGGGTTGAAGTCGGGGACGAGGCCGGGGACCCCATTCCCCGGCCCGCGCCCATCACTAGTACTGTTTCACTATGTTTTGGATTGCTTTAACCACTCTTTTGGTGTTGGTGGTTTTCTATTTCTTGGGCCCTGAGCTATTGATTCCTCCATATACTGGAAGTTTTCTAGTCATCAGTTTCCGGCAACTAGTTGCATTTCTGTTATTGTACTATTCAATATATTTAAAAGTTCCTTAATACAAATAAATTCTAGAACTTGTTTAGTAGTTATTGAAACATGGAATACATGGAGAATGCTACATGTGATACTATAACATGTATATTAGAATTTTGCAAAAAAAATTCAATCAAATTAAAAACAAATAAGGGAAAACTTGTTACCTTAAGTCCTTAGCAACCTTAGAGACTTTAAATTTCAAGAGAAATTAAATAAAAGATTATCCACACTAAGGTAAAAGAAGAATTAGGCTAAAAGAGACATTTACGGTTCTTAGAAATTTTGATCTCTCTCTTAAAAATTGATATATCATTTTCTTTATATATGTAGCCTTGTAAACAATTCGATAATTGTTTTGGACTTCCTTAAACAATTCGTTGTTTTGGAGTTGTAAATGATTCCATAATTAATATGAAGTTATTAAACTTCTTTAAATAATAACATTTAATTAATATTTAATCATAATTAACAATTTAACTCTTAAATTATTTACATAACAATTTAACCCTTAAGTTATTTATATGATTACAATTACAACCCATTGTTAAATTCAATTTAATATAAAGAAAATGATTAATTATGAATTGAAATTCCATTTGATTTCATTCAGCATTTTAACTCTTAAATTATTCATAATAACTAATATAACACTCCATTGAATCTAATTCAATGATAATAATATAAATAACTTTATTACCTTTAGTAGGTGCTAGCCAACTTTGGATAATCAATTTTCTTTGGCTATTTCTCTATTCTCCTTAGTTTTTATGTGTGACGTCTTAGGTTTATAGTGGCCTAGCCGTGGGCCCAATATCATAGTTTATTCCGATATGTTTGGTCATAACTCTTTATAACCGAAACTCCCACCGATTATAGTAGGTATCTAGCAATGTTCGATAACCCCTACGTCACAATGAAGATGTATTCCAACGAACCATTTTATAATCATACGCACTGTGTAATCAAATCCTTCTGTTGTCTAATCCCAATTAAGAATGGATTCATGGTATGTCAAAATCTTTATCTTGATTTTATATTAAATTGAAAATCAATACATACGGAACGTGTTACCATGAAATAGCCTTTCAGGTAATATTTTATATACCCTGGCCGAAGATTTCCCTTTTCCAACGTATCTTAAGATTTGTCTAGGAACCTGATATTAATCTATACCAAGTCAACGGATCCCATTTTGACTATCTTGTCTTCACACATAAATGACACGTGACCAAATCGATTTATTAACACATGACATGATTAGCCTCGTGTTTACACACTATATGAATCATATGCGTTTATGCAAAATCCAACTATGATATCTCAAGTCTAATGAGTAATAATATACTAGTACGATCTTATGATGCATCATTGACTACATTTTAAATGTCCATGTGATTAATCACAAATGACCATATTCGATAAACAGTTCATTGACCGTTTATCCATACTAATGCTTTAGTGATATAACTTTTATAATCACCCACACTAATACCATCATATGATATTCAACAGAGGCATTCAGTATGCCTACTATGTAATATTATTGCCCAATTAATATTACCTATGTAAGGAATAATTTGATGATTTTAACCTTTTAAAGATTTGTATTATTTAGACATTTCATATGTATTACATATATATAAATGAAGCAATAAACCTCATGTGAAATAAGAACATTTTATTTTATTAATAAGATAAAATTGTATATACAAAATATATACATTAACATATATATATATAACATAATACCTTGAAACTGACGACACGATTGGTTTTTATGGCATACAGTAACAGTTATATATAAATTTATATTTATTATGATAAAGGTATATTAGGTAATTAATCATGTGTTTCTTTAAAAATTTTAGTGTCTAGATATAAGTTATGGAATTTTATTTTTTCTATTCAAAAGACTTATCTAAAAATAAGTGGTAATATGGGGGGGTAAGTTATGGAATTTTATTTTTTCTATTCAGAAGACTTATCTGAAAATAAGTGGTAATATTTGGGGGGGGAGGGGGGAGAGGCTTTTAAAAGTTTGTTGTGTTAATAAGTTTAACTTTCAAGACAATCACAAGAAAGAACACTATAAATTCTAAATACACCAACAATTTATTTTGTAATATTAAACCTTTATTTCTTGCATAAATCATCAATGTAAATTATCATTATCATTGAAATTGTTTGTTTGATGCAAACATACTTTCATTTTTTCAATTTTCACAACAGTTAAAAGTGATATTTCGATTCTAAAATTGAAATTGAAAAAGGGGTGTAAAGAAAAATTCTAATAAAATAGGGTTTAAAGAGAAGTTTTTAAATATAAAATTAATGTATTTGGTAATAGAGGATGGGGGCTAAAAATCACTTTCCAAAGACTTAAATGAAAAGTGGGAAAAAACAAACAACTCCTAAGTTTTTAATTTGGAAGAATCAATGTAGAATATTTAAACTATATAATAAAATGAACCGTAATGGTACAGAGAAATTATAAAAAATAAAAATAAAAATAAGAAAGGTGACACTTAAACAAAGGGAGAAATTATTTAAACCTAGTTCTAACATATTTAAATAAGTGCCGCTTCCTAAGTTATAATAATATTTGATAATTTACAATAATATTAGTGAAAATTATACCTAAAAAAATATATTTCAAAATATGTTACCCAAACTTCTTTATTTTTTTTCCTTGAAATGCTGAGGATTTGTAATTCTTTTAGAAATATATCATAATTTTTTAAAATTTATTTTCTAATCTTTCAACAATGACTTGACCTCATGTTTTTCTGAATTATACTGTAATTGGCTGAAAACCTCATATTTTAATGTTCAACTATAAAACTCATGCCCCCACATACCTTGGAAATTTTTTCAATCCCCTTCTAATCGTATTTTTAACAATAAACGCCCTTTATTTTATTTCATAAAAGCTGACTCAATACACATGGACGTCACTTTTTAAAAGTTTTCTTTTCTCTGTTCCTTTTTCTCTCAAACCCCCAATTTACTTTAAGCTTACTCTTTATATAGCTGCATTGGCAAAACAAACAATATATTTTATAATTCCAAGAATTTTTTTTTTTTTTTTTTTTTTTATCTTAACTCGGCCTTCTGTTTGCTGCCGCAGCTGGAGCTATTGAAATCGCGACGATTATGTTGAAAACAAATCCAAGTTTATCGACAATCCGAATGTGTAACAATATGGCACCATTGACCATTTTATATGGCTGCTCTGTTAAGGACATGACATCATTTTTATATGCTAAAGCTAAACATGTTTTGACAAGGGAGGACCAAATTACTCTACTTTTCACTTGTCTGAGTACTGATTTATATGGTAAGGGTACGTCCAATTCCATTCTATACATCCTAATTTTCATACATAAGTGATATGTATATTTCCATATTATATATACTGACATATAAATAATAAGATAAACAATACACTACATATAAAAACTACTCTTTATAAACTAATATGACAAACCTTGTATATTTGATACATAATTTGTACATCTTTCTAAGAAAAATTAAGACTAGTTAGAATCATAAATTATTTCTATATGCTAAATTTGCATTCAATTCTTTTGCTTATATAGTTGAATTGCTCAAATCTCGCATTGATTTTGCTAAAGAATAGTCCAGAATTAGCTGTGGCTCGTGATGAAAATTGTTAGACAACCATACATGTTTTAGCCCGAAAACCTTCAGTATTTGCAAATAGAAATCAAGGACTATTGAGCAAGCTTTTCAGCTCATGTTAGTTTTAATTCTCCAACACTTCGATTTATCATATCTCTGAATTGACTCAACATAAAATTTATTGCCCAGATTCTTAGTCCCAGGAATGAAGTAGGATTGCAACAAGGATGTGGTATCAACTCAAGCTCTTCAATCAGTGAAATGTCCTTGGGAAGAAATATTAAATCAAGATGATTTGGAGTAGGCGAACCTAACTAAAACTCCTTCAAATCTCGTGTTCGATGCAGCTAAACTGGAGAATTCCGAATTTTTGGTTGAGCTTACTAGCTGCTATCCTGATTTGGTTTATGAATTAGATGAGAATGGTAACAACATATTTCACATTACAGTTTTGCACCGTCATGTCAATATATTCAATCCACTATATGATGTAGGCTTGACTATAAAAGTGGTGGCGAGTGGCGACCATTGAAGATTTTGAGCGCAATAATATGTTGCATTTAGCTGCAAAATTTCCACACCCAAGTCTAAATTTGGGCTTTGGGTGTAGTAGATTTAGGCTTCTCCCCTTCAATTTTTTATCCCTTTTATAAAGGTTTGCAGTTACTGGTGTCCAGTGGAGTTGCATAATGTTAATTCCTTACTTGATAACTTAAATTTTTAGGTGGGATGACAATCAAAATTTAAAGTTGGAATCCCTATATTCAACTGGATAAAAGAAAAATGGAAAAAATAAAATAAAATCTAAGGGTCCGTTTGTTTAATTATTTTTCACTATCATATCCCTATCCTACCCAAAATATACATTTGTTTCCCTTTCTAAAAATCACATTTTATTTTATTTAATTATTTTTAAACCCCATAGGTTTGTTAATTTAACTAAACATCCAAAAAAAGTTTAGAAATTAACAAAAACACCCTCACCCACCCACATTTGCCAGATTTCGGCCACTATCACCAACAGATGGTCGGAATCTGGTATAAAGGCTCACTATTGGCTGGATCTAGCTGGTAGTGTGTTAATCTAGCATTTTTCGACTAGATCTACCGTGGATCTGACCGAAAAATGCCAGATTTACTGTCAGATCTTTGGCCGTAGCTAATCGTCAACGACGGCCAAGATATGGCTGTCGTTGACCATCAACGATGACCATATCTTTGGCCGTCGTTGACGACTAGATCTAGCTATTGACAACCAAATCTAGCCGTAGATCTGACATTTTCTTGCTAGATTCACGGTGGATTTGGCTAGAAAATGTCATATCGGTGCACAACCGACAAAATTCAACCGATCGTGGGTCAATACGACGACTCTGGCCACCCTCCAACGGTGGTGGCTGACTGCTGGTATTTAATGGGTGAGTGAGAGTGTTTTTGTTAATTTTTAATGTTTTATTACATTGGTGTTTGGTAAATTAACAAACCTAGGGGACGTTTTTATTATTTCAAATCTTACCTCGATATTTCCACCCAACTCTTACTTTTCCAAAAATATTATCCAAAATACTAAAACAAACAGAGGAGGCCATTAGACTAATACCCATTTGAACCATCTTATATTCTTTTATGGGCTACTGTTTTATGTTTCTGGGTTTGACCTCTTATTTGCGGTTTGCCTCTACTCGTTGAGCCCTTTAATTTTCGTCCAAGGACAATAATTACAAAAAGAGTTTACTTAGAGATAATAGGAACTCAAAAAATAACACCATTCATGTAAAATTCATTACAAATGCAGCCGTATTTGGGAAATGTGGCTGCTTTTTGGTGTTGTCATCAAAACCCATTTAAGTTGAAAATAAACAATGTTTGATTATCTTCCCAATCACAACACCATTATGTGGCAGTTATCAACTGCACACGACAAAGCTCAAAGTTACATATGGCAAGCGAACTTCAAACTATTTTTTACAAGACTAGTTCCAGTCCTATAGGATTCAGGGTTTTATAGGATTCAGGTGATCGAGACGTATCGTGTATAGTATTGAAGGGAAACTATTTTTGATTAAAATATCATATAACTCGTCTTAATAACAAAGTCATTTTTAGTAATTGAACATATCGTAAAACGTAAATCTGCATGTATAAAATTCATGGCAAATCAACTCTCATTTAGTTAACGATAAAACTATGTGACACAATATGCAAAATGAAGTTGTGCTGGGAGGCCCAACCTCAAACTAAATCATTATTTAGCACAAGTTTTTTAGTGACCTGGAGCGAGGAATATATAAAATGGTAAGCCAAAATAGCTCAATAAATGGATAATTTTATAATAAACTATTTTTCCAAAAAATCCTTTTTCTTTTCTGAAATAATGTTTTTGTGAACATATTATTACAAATTTTACTCCCTCTTCCCAACACCAACTCGGAATATTTGAAAATGTTACCTGTGTATAAGGCTATGCAAGCGGCAGGCGCGCGCAGAAGCTGCTGTGGCTGAGACTTTCAGCGAGCAGTTGGTTTGCAAGAAAAAAAACCCAAACAAAATGTGATAAAAAAAATCACCAACACGTCCCAATCTCTCCAGAAAACTGCAGAAACAATAAACACCAAAAACCCACAAAAAATCTTGTGAAAAACACCAAAAATCAGATCACAAAAAACTTACAAGAGAGCAACCCAACACTATTTTGCACGGAAAAGCTGGGAGATTTTCATGCAAACCAAGACCAGGGTTTTGAAGAGCAGGACCAGACGGTTTGAACGGGACCAACCACGGCCGTTTCCGATCAGTAAAACGACCGAAAAAGCGACTAAAAATCTGCGTTTTTCACGAAATGTCAGGGCGATTTCCCGGCGAACGGGAAGTCCAATGACGACGGGCGAGGTACGGATGGAAAGAGGATTTCAAGAGCTTTCGAACGGTGGGTGGATCGAAGAAAACCGATGACGGGATCGTCCAGAATCGGGCCGGAAAAGTTCCGGCTGTGGAATAGAGTTCAGAGAAAAAAATTCAAAAACAAGGTACTTTTGTATGGTTCTGCAGTGGTTCCTTCCATAATTTCTTGTGTTGCATTGCCATTTGAATCTCCCGTCATCTATTTTGCAGATTGAGAAGAATAGAGGTAAACTAGACATGTCGACGGCCAAAGATATGGCCGTCGTTTTTTGTCAATGATGACCAAGATTTAGCCGCCGTTGACGGTCACATCTGGTTGGAAAAGACTAAATCGATGAATTACCGGTCAGTTTTGATCATGGTGTAGGCCATCGTACAGATCTCGGTTACCACCGACGGTAGTTGTCGTCGGAATCTGACAAGTATGGGTTGATAGAGGTGTTTGATCAAGACCCTAAACCAATTAATTAAAGAAGATATCTATCATGAGCATGGGTTTCGTTTGATCAAGACTTTCTTTCATGAAAATTTTACATTGGTCCTGCCACATTTTAACCAATTAATTAAAGAAGATATCTATCATGAGCCTTATAATTCTCTTTAATTTTGTTCCCCAGTGATAGTTGTGAAAAAGACGTTATTGCTATGCTTGTGAAAATGAGCTATAAAGCAGCTGGCATAAGCATAAGAATGCACCTTTTCATATTTTCTTTGTAAATGTAGTATGCTTATTAAAGAGAAAAAGAAGAGATATCGTATGAATGCTTCCCTTGATTAATCAAGGGAGATAAATAATTTGCCTTTAGCCAATACTATGTGAGATGTAAGACTTTAGCAATATTGCCTCGTCTTCTTATACTTCGTCATTAATTTAACAATATTTACGCTATTATATCAAATGTGTAATTACCTCGCAATAAACAGACTCTAAAAGGTAAAAGGAGTATGAAATAATTAAGAGGGTGTTTGTCTGAGCTTATGAAAATTAGCTTATAAGCAACAATTGCTTATAAGCTAAAATTAGCTTATAAGTACTTGTCGCTTATAAGCTAATTTTCATAAGCTCAGACAAACACCCCCTTAATATAACTAAGATTTCCATGAAAGTGAACTTGAAGTTGGGAATTATTGCCTTCTGTTACCGATGCTTTATAGTGTTGTTTTAGGCAAATTAGACCAAGTTGGAACCTGTATATGTTGGAATGAAGCTTCTTGACCCAGAAGATGATTCCGGTGACCTAATATAATTTGTTCCATAATTATATTTGCTCTTGTTTTTATATATTTTTCAAGCATAAAAACTCTCTCTGCTGAGTTTGATAACTCAGTTATAACTATGGTATATGTACTTCATACCAGAACTTATGTTAAAAGTGAATTCTGTTCTGAAAATGCTTGTCCTGCCCTTGGAAATTATTATGTATTTAAATGATCAAAAACCAATGTGAAGGCATAATGAATGTTGTACATTTCACTGTAATCTCGACATTTTGAATGTGGTCTTTAGGAGAATGCTACCAATCACAGCATGAGATATTTATGGTGGTGATCTATTAGGTTTAAACCAGTTCTGTACCTGTGGAAGTTTTGATGTGGGCTAGGGTTCTTTACGGTCATCAGTATGTTCTTTTAGATGCTATATAAACGAAACGGATAAATAAGTCGTTCGTTTTAACTTCTCCGCCTCTGGATTTTCATTGTTTATTTTGACTTATAACCCAAAATTGCTGTTGCTGCAGGTCGTAAATATCCTCCCCGTAAGAGGTGGACTTTCTCCGAAGTTTTCACAGGGAACGGTTTAGACCACGGAAAATTACCAAGTTGCGTGAAGGCTTGTTTCTAAATTTGATGCACTGGATTATGAGTTTCCATTGGCATTCTTAGAGTACACTTTGAATTGTATGGGAGTTTGACAATTAGCCATTGTATAAGTTTCTGAGATTTCGTTGCTGCTCTTTTTATCTTATTGACCAAAATTTTTCATGTTATAAAATAGTTGATATGATGGGCACAATTTTATAGTATTAAAGATTTTGAGTCTGATTGTTTTATTATTTCATATCCTATTCCCAAAATAGTTGTTTGTTTAATTATTTAGAAAATACTATTCTATTTTATTTAATTATTTTTAGACTCCTTAAGTTTATTAATTTAATTAAACACCCATAGAAAAAAAGTTTAAAAATTAATAAAAACACCCCCATCCACTCATAGTTGCTAGATTCCGGTAACCATTGTCGATGATAATCAAAATCTGTCACAATGACGTAGAAACGACCAGAACTGGTTGGTAATTCGCCGATTTGGCCTTTTTGGATCTGATCGAAAAAGGCCAGATCTGACAGTCAGTGATGGTCAAATCTGGCTTTTTTCGGCCAGATCTGTGGTGGATCTGGCTGTAGTTCTGATCTTATCTGGCCAGATCCGTGGGCTAGATCTGACTGGTCTGCATCATAACGCTATTTTTCGACTAGATTTCAATGGTGGTGGTCGAAATCTAGCATTGTAGGTGGGTGGGGGTATTTTTATTATTTTATAAAATTCTTATATATTGAGGTATTTAGTTAAATTAGCAAATCTAGAAAGTTTTTTTGTTAATTTTTAAATTTTATCTCATAATAATTACTCTATTCAACTATCCAATATTGTTCTCAAAATCCTACCTAAAATAACATACCAAGCTAATTGTTATTTCCAGATTTCTGGAGATATTTGTATAAATATTAAAATAAAAAGGGCAGGTAAAATGAAGGTGTTATTGGTTGACGAAAGGGCCAATAAAATAAACGGTTCAAGTGGTTTAAAGAATAAAGAGACCGTACATAGTGATAAAGTGGGAGCCCTGGAAAATATGCCAAATGTCTTGTGGGCCATGGTTAGCGAAGACGTTATTTATGCATGAAAAAAGCACAACTTGCATGCAAACTAAGCTACGTGAAACGTATTCTTGTGGTAATTTAAGAATTATATATTAAACTAAAATTATTAATGATAAAAGAATAAGAAGAGGATTAAATATCGTCTTTTGGGACTAATAAGAGTAATTTTAAAGCTCTTATGTTATTAATAATTTTAAAATTTCATAAAATTAGTTAAGGTAGCTCAATCAATTCAATGTCGGTTATTAAAAGGAAAAAAAAACAGCAATTGAACTATCAAATTCTAAAGGTCAAAACATGACGGCAGAGGGAGGAAAGAGTAAAAAAAAAAAAAAAAAAAAAAAAAAAAGGTAGAAAGAGAAAATAAAAAAGGTCAATCACACATTTTTACTTTTGTAATGTTTTGTCAGTCATCTTCAATTTAAGTTTTGGAGAGGAAATGAATAATTGCAGTTTTGGAGAGGAAATGAATAATTGCAGATTTACAGTGTATATCGTATTTGAAGAAAGTTAAATGTGTAATTAATATAGTATTATTTATAGAAGAATAGGATAAAAAAGGTGGAATATAATAGGATAAAAAAGGTGGAATAAGAGATTTCACCTTGATGAATAATTTTTATTGCTGCAACAATGGCCGCTCACTTGCTAGAAAGTCAGAAAACTAAAACGAGACGGAACTAAATGTGATATACTATATAGTTTTTTTAAAGATAATTGGATATTTTAACGGGTCAACAAAATTTAATTTTGCATAATACGTTGATGCTCCGTACATGTGACATCTATTGAGACACCTTTTTATTTTGCATGCTCTACACGTATTAATGGCTTTGATCGTAGAAAAAAACATCATCTTCCATTTCTTGTTCACTATATTTATATTTTATTAATTTCTCTACATGTGAAAGTCTATATTAGAAAAGGCCAAATCTGGCCGTCGAGGCCAGAATCTTGCCGAAAAATTGTGTTACGATACAAACCCGTCGGATCTGTGTCATAACACGTCGATTCGACATTTTTCGACCAGATCAGTGAATGATTTAGCCGAAAAAGGTCAGATCTGGTCGTCAAGGCTGAAAAAAGCCTGACAAAAAAAGCCAAATTGACGCGTTACGACATAGATCAGACGGGTCTGTGTCGTAACACAATTTTTCGGCCAGATTCTGACGGTGGTGGTCAGAATCTGGCACTGCTGGTGGTTGGGGTATTTTTGTTATTTTGTAAAATTTTTATATATTGAGATATTTAGTCAAATTAGCAAACCTGGGGGATTTTTTAAAAAATTTTAAATTTATAAAAAACTAAAATATTAAACTTTCAAGGGCATTTTAGTCTTTTCACTATTATCAAATGAAAATCACTAACAGAACATGACGGAAGGTATCTATTTATCGTTTTAAAATCTTTTAAGTATCAACTTGTTGTTTCGATAAACCTTAGGTATGCGTTAGTTGTTCTCCCATTAATGATTGCGAATAAATACAGTGAGATTAGAGTAAGAGACTTCCAAGCTAGAAATCAATATATCAGAGAGCATTAAGGATGTCAAATAATGGAGGACGTGCATCTAACGCCTATGGCTACTTTCGTGGTTCAACTTCAACAAACCCTGCCAATCCACCGTCTCCCCACATCCAAACACAAACAAAAACTGCCGCTAGCGCCATGTTACGGGGTTATGGTGGTGAAGGAAGCAGTGCAACATCATCAACTGTCTCCAATTATCAACATTCTTCTGCCTGGAACCACTTTGATAATAGACCACAAACTGCACCTTCATCAACACCACCAGCACCAAGTGCACCGCCGTATCCCACCACTGGAGCTTTCATGTTAACCACTCAACGGCTGCCTTAATTTCGATAATGGTTGGTTTAGATTTTTTGGATTTTTTTTTTTCTTTTTTCCCATCTGTCTCCCTTGTGGGCGTTCCAATCATCCAGCATTCCAGCTCACCCTACTCACAGCCACCATGACCATCATCATCATCTTCGTCATCTCCCTTGTGGGCGTTCTAGTCTTTGTCGTCTCCCTTATGAGCATTCGAGTCACCGAGCTTGCCGTATTCACTAGCATCATCATCTTCTTCATCATCTCTCTCCCTTGTGGCAAGTCGAGTCACCGAGCTGGCGGATCATAAGCACCAGCAGCATCATCATCTCCTTTGTAGGGTTTCCGGTCACCGAGTTTGCCATACCCACCCACCCGACTCATCATCGTATTCATCATCTCTCTCCCTTGTGGGAAGTCGAGTCACCGAGCTGGCCGATCCTAAGCGCCAGCAGCATCATTATCTCCTTTGTTGGCTTTCGGGTCACCGAGTTTGCCATACCCAGCCGACTCATCATCGTCTTCATCATCCTCTCCCTTGTGGGTAGTCGAGTCACCGAGCTGGCCGATAATAAGCACCAGCAGCATCATCATCTCCTTTGTAGGGCTTCGGGTCACCGAGTTTGCCATACCCACTAGACTCATCATCGTCTTCATCATCTCTCTCTCTTGTGGGAAGTCGAGTCATCGAGCTGGCGGATTATAAGCACCAACAACAGGGTTTCGGGTCACCGAGTTTGCCATACCCACACGACTCATCATCGTCTTCATCATCTCTATCCCTTGTGGGAAGTCGAGTCACCGAGCTGGTCGATCATAAGCACCAGCAACATCATCATCTCCTTTGTAGGGTTTCGGGTCACCGACTTTGCCATACCCAGCCGACTCATCATCGTCTTCATCATCTCTATCCCTTGTGGGAAGTCAAGTCATCGAGCTGGCCGATCATAAGCATCAGCACATCATCATCTCCTTTGTAGGGTTTCGGGTCACCGAGTTTGCCATACCCAGCCGACTCATCATCGTCTTCATCATCTCCCTTGCCGGCATTCGAGTCACTGAGTTGGCCGGTCATAAGCACCAGTATCACCATCGTCTTCCTCACTTGCGAGGATTGGATCACCGAGCTGGACGGTCATAGCACCGGCAGAATGGTTATCTCCCTCCCTTGCAGGGATTCGAGTCACCGAGCTTGTCATACCCATTCACATCATCATCATCATCATGCCTTTTAGGGCTTCTGATTTCACTCAACTCTATCTGAGTTTTTTTTTTTTATATTTTCACTTTCTTCTCTACCCATTATCAACTCTTTCCGAGTTCTTTTTTATTTTTCACTTTCTTCATTCTTATGTTGCGACATCTAAGTCCTATCTCCCTCGTGCGTGGGCGGTCAGCAGCCGCCATAAAAACTCATATAAAATACAAAAATTAATAACCGGTCTTTGTGGAATGTAATTTTAACGATTCTTTTATACATGATATTCTTTATTATTGATTAATGCACTTTATCCAATGCCATACAGGTTTAAAGATTGCCGGAGTGACAATTTAATTTAGTTCTGTGGTGAATCCAGTTCGATCCATTGTCGGCATTACTGGTTGAGCAGGTTTCTTCGTTTATGTAATATGTCCTCTATTTCAATTTGTATCTGTTGTTATGCATGAAATTGTATTATGTTACTTGATAGTTTTAAAATTGTCTTGAACTGAAAATTTGTTATTGGAAATCCGATCTTAGCCGCTTTTTGATAATTTCTGTTGTTGAAAATTTGTTGGAATTGTGACCTTACAAGCCCACTGTTGTGGCCACAATGGTGACCTGACCTTACAAGACCACTGTTGCGGCCACGGTGGTGGCCCCAAGCAAGGCCACCATTACCAGTCCCTAGAGCCCCACAACACAAGCTAAAGTTAATTTTTCTCAACCCAATCAATCAGAAACAATAATTAAACATCTAAGAATCAAACAGTCCAAAATAAAAAAAAAATAAAGCTTTGCTGATTGTTCTTCTAGGTCAAACTACGCACTCCACCCCTACCAACCAATGTGTTCTTCACCAGTCCCTAGAGCCTCACCCCACCAGCCTCCATATTTTTTGAAGCAGCTTTTTCCGCCGGCAACGGAATCGCACCGATCTAGGTGCGATCCAGGTTGAATAGATAAATAAACAAAATAAAAAAGAAAAAAAATAATAAATAAAATTCAACCAATTACAATGTAATTCATACGGGATGAAGTCAAAAAGTTAATATATAATTGAAAAAAAAAAGGAGATAAACTACAGGGTGCATATGTTTTCCTATTTTTGCCCTGTCCTATTCCTATCATTTTCAAAATACACATTTATTTTCCTATTCTGAAAATTTGTTAATTTAACTAAACACTTTCCAAAAAAAAGTTTAGAAATTAACAAAAGCACTCTTACACACCCACATTTGCCAGATTCCGGCCACCACCATTGAAAGGTGGACAGAATCTGGTATAATGGCGCACTACCGGCTGGATCTGACTGATAGTGCTCCGATGTAGCCTTTTCCAGCCAGATCCATCGTAGATCTGGCCAGAAAATACCAAATCCGTAGCAAACGCGGCTAGATTTGGCCATCAATGGCCAGATCTAGGGCCGTAGATCTGGCATTTTCCTGCTAGATCCATGGTGAATATAACTGGAAAAGGTCATATCGGTGCACTACCGGTCAGATCCAGCCTGTCGTGCCCTGATACGATGACTCTGGCCACACTTTGACGGTGGTGGCCGCCTGCCAGTAGCTAATGGATGGGTGAAAGTGTTTTTGTTAATTTTCAATGTTTTATTACTAGGGTGTTTTGTAAATTAACAAACTTATGAGGTATATTTGTTAATTTTCAAATCTACCTCGTAATAACTACCCAACTCTTACTTTTTCAAAAATACTATCCAAAATACTAAAAGAAACGCACCCACAAATTTTACCATATAATTTCTCAATAATTACAAAATCCTAAACATTTCAAAAAACAAAAAAAAGGCATTGCAAATAATAAAGGAATGCTCAAATCTAGTGAAGCTTCGAATCTTCAATTCCAAAACAAATATAATGAAGAGATCAAATGTTTTTAGACAAAATCAAATCAGTAAGAAAAAATATAAAGTCTTTAGAGAGACAGATTAGGGATTTGAAAGGCCAAAAAAGGAGTATAGGAATTTTTGGGTGAAATTTGGAGACAGGGAAAATTGAAAAACTTTTATAAAAGATTCAGGTGATCGAGATGTGTTGTTTATAGTATTGAAGGAAAACTATTTTTGATTAAATTATCATATAACTCATTTTAATAACAAAGTCAACTGAACATATCATAAAACTTCAAATCTGAGAGCAAGATTTTTTAGTCTCAACCCTATGAACAAGTACGTAAATCTGCATGTATAAAATTCATGGCAAATCAACTACACAATATGCAAAATGAAGTTATGCTGGGTGGCCCAACCTAAAAAAAAATCATTATTTAGCAGAAGTTTTGTAGTTACCTGGAGAGAGGAATGTATAAAAGGGTGAGCCAAAAATAGCTCAATAAATGGATAATTTTATAATAAACTTTTTCTTCCAAAAAAATCCTTTTTCTTTTCTGAAATAATGTTTTTGTAAACATATTATTACAAATTTTACTCCATCATCCCAACACAAAGATTAATTACACCAACTCGGAATATTTGATTACACCAACTTGGAATATTTGAAAAATGTTACCCGTGTAAAAGGTTATGCAAGCGGCAGGCGCGCGCAGAAGCTGCTGTGGGCTGGGACTTTTTCGGCAAGATCCACAGTGGATCTGGCTATCGACGGCAAGATCTGGCCGCATTTGATCGTCAACGACGGTCAAAGATATGGCCTCGTTGAGGACTGGCTACGGCCAAAGATCTGGCCGTCAGTGGGCAGACCTTTGGCCGTAGATTTGGTCGGAAAATGATATAGCAGCTCACTACAGGCCAGATCCAGCCGGTAGTGCGCCATTATCCAGATTCCGGCCAGTTGTCTGCGGTGGTGGCCGAAATCTGGTAAATGTGGGTTATGGGGTGTCTTTGTCAATTTTTAAAATTTTTTTGGGGGTGTTTAGTTAAATTAACAAATCTAGGGGGTTTAAAAAAATTGAATAATATTTTGAGAATAAGGAAATAAATGTATATTTTGGATTTTTAAATAAATCTAGGGGGTTTAAATAAATTGAATAATATTTTTTTAACTTTATATATTTTTCTTTAAAATGATTAGATTTTTAGAATGTTTATGTAATGTAATTATATAATTATTGTTAATACTCATCCCATGCGCCTAGGGGCAGACCCAGCCCTTTGGAGGGTAGGCCCAGGCCTACCCTCACATTTTAAAAAAAAATTCTTTATATAGGCTTATAACAAATTATATATATATAGAGCCTATCTTTAGATTTTAAAAAAATAAGATTCAGACTCATAAAAAACTTATTATTAATATATATATTTCATACTTACATCATATTAAAAGTTTAAAACTCTCTCCACTCTTTTCTACGTACATATGTATTTTATGATTTTATCCCTAAAATTCTTTATTTTCTCATTCTTTCTTTCACTTTCTCTATATTATTCATTCTTAAAACTTTTGAAGACTGAAATTGTTGAAGTTTTCACTCATCAAGGTGCCACAATTAGTTTCATTTTTTGTTTTCTTAGTTTTAGATATGTATATTGCTCATTTCATTTTAGTTTATTTTAGGGTTGAATCATGCTTATTTTTTTGGAGGATTCTAATTTGATGAAAAAATGCATGGATCTTGTGAGTTTGTTTTGTGTTTAAGAATGTTCTCACTTTCCCAAATTAAACCTTAACTATATTTTACTGAACGTTATTTTTCACCTTTCACCCACCACTTTCCTACATTTCAAACATCACCGTTTAGCTGATCAAAATTATTAAAGAAGTTTGAGTTATTATCTATGTTTATACTAAGAAAATTTCTCTTTTTTTTTTTTATTAATTCATATTAAAAGTCAAGACAACATTGATTTGATTGTCTTTAGCTTAGGTTATGTCTAATTAAAGTCATGAAAATTTATATTATAATCTTTGAAAACAAAAAAAAAAACAAAAAAAATGGAGAAATAAGAAATTTGTGTAGAACATTTTGGGTAGATTGTGATTGTTGTAAACTCTTTTAATTATATTGGATTTAAGTGGATCGTTAGATTCCCGTAATCTTTTGCTCTCTTTAATTGAAGAGGTTTTTCCATGTAAAAATTTTCTTGTGTTTCCTCGTGAATTGAATGTTATTTTCAACATAATTTTTAAAATTTCAGTAGTTGTTTGACAAACAATGACGGAGCCACGGAGGTCTCTCTGGACAAAAATCCTAGGTCCGCCACTACATGCACCAAGATTAAAGAATCAAATAAAAAATAACGTGTTACAATGGAGAATAATTTTCAATCAATTAACGAGCAATATAAAAATCAAGATAAAATTGAATATGGAACAATTTTCAATCAATTAACGAGCAACACTAAAATCATCTTTTCACCACCTCGGATTGTCAAAAGACTAGGATCTTCTTCAACATAATCAGCGGCGCAACAGAAGGCCGTATTTTTTTTTTTTTTGGTCCTCCGATTGGATCAACTTTATTAGCTCCTCTACAAAGCCAGTTTGTCTGGCTCCTGCCGCAATATGAGGAACAGTTTCATGTCCCTTTGTGATACCAGCACACAACATCGTAGGATCTTTTCTAACAACTTTTTGGCACTTTTCCAGTCACCTTTTAATGGAGCCTTATGAAGAGGCACACAGTTTGACTTGGTGGAAAAATACCATTACTCTACATTTGTGAGAAGAGCACAAGAAAACCAGATCATTAACTTTGACTTGCAACAGTTTGTGTTTATTGACGAAGTCCTCACTTTATTATTTTTTTAAGGAAATTGAAATGAAATTTCTTTGAAAAGACAGAAAGCAAATGGTTGGTATATATATATATATATATATATAACTTCTTCGGGTGACCACCAAGGTGGGGATTTAATCCATGTTGAATCTAGGGGTGTTCAAAAGCGGTTAACCGAACCGGTTAACCGCTTTTTTGAACCGAACCGGTTTTTCGGTTCGAGAAAATTCCCGAACCGAAACCGAACCGGTTTAGAGGGAAAACCGGTTTTTCGGTTAACCGAAAAACCGGTTAACCGCTTTTTTTAAAGCGGTTAACCGGTTTTGAACCGGTTTTCCCTTTTTTTTATAAACTTATTTTTTTTATTTTTTCTTAAATTAAATTGTAAATATAAATAATACATATCCAAATAAAAATTAGACATTCATATATATTCATTGACTACTACTAACGATACATTAAAAATATTATTATTTTTTATTTTTATTTAATATATAATATATAATATTATTATTTTTTATTTAATATATAATATTTATTTTTATTTAATATATATATTTTGTAAAACCGGTTCAAAAAACCGGTTTCGGTTAACCGCTTTGTATTTTTTCCCGAACCGTTAACCGAACCGGAAATTCGGTTTTTTGAATTTTTCGAACCGTAACCGAACCATTTTTTCGGTTAACCGGTTTTTCGGTTCGGTTATCGGTTCGGTTACCGGTTCGGTTCGGTTTTTGCATTTTTTTGAACACCCCTAGTTGAATCATAAATATCAAAATAATTGTAACTTCTGATTTGAGTAGTTAGCATTTCTCCAATCTTTTAATTTAAGATAATTGTATATTTTTTCTTTACTTGTCTTATCTGTGGAATATTAGCCCATGTATGCACTGGTGACTGGACCTACGATGTGGAAATTACAATTCTGAATGATTTGGCCTCTTAATCTATGTCACAACTCATGTTACAAGTTCACCTTATCAACATTACTAATTTATTATTTACATTTTTTATTGATATTACAAGTTCAATTTATCTCAACCACAAGCTTGAAGATATACATATATTTTTTCTTTCTTTGGGGATGTTGACACCATTTTTTATTTTTCTAGGCTATAATTTATAGGCTACTGTGTCTACTTTATTTGAATACAAGGTGGAAAATGATTTTTATTTTTTAGTCCTTACTATTTTTTTTTAGCTCGTTCTTTTACTTTAGGTAGATATATTTTACTATAATAAAAGTTTTATTTTTCTTCTTCCATATTTTAAATTCAAAGCTTTATAGTTTCAGTTATCGAAAAATTAAATAAAATTTAGGTTACTAAGAATTCATTATTTCAGCGAGCAGTTGGTGTGCACCAAAAAAACCCAAGCAAAATGTTACCAAAAAAAAATCACCCAACACGTCCCAATCTCTCCAGAAAACTGCAGAAACAATAAACACCAAAAACCCACAAAATATCTTGTGAAAAACACAAAAAATCAGATCACAGAAAGCTTAGAAGAGAACAACCCAACACAATTTTGCACGGAAAAGCAAGGAGCTTTTCCGGCAAACCACGAACAACCAAGGCAAACCAAGAGCAGGGTTTTGAAGAGCAAGACCAGACGGTTTGAACGGGACCAACCACAGCCGTTTCCGATCAGTAAAACGACCGGAAAAGCGACTGCAAATCTTCCTTTTTCGCGAAATGTCAGGGCGATTTCCCGGCGAACGGGAAGTCCAATGACGACGGGCTAGGTACGGATGGAAAGAGGATTTCAAGTGCTTTCGAACGGTGCGTGGATCGAAGAAACTGATGACGGAATCGTCCAAATCGGGCCAGAAAAGTTCCGGCTGTAGTATAGAGTTCAGAGAAAAAATTTCAAAAAAATTCCCCCATCCCTAAACCCTTACCTGTGTATAAGGCTATTGAAATATATCGAAAACTAATCTCTTCTAAACATTTAAAAAGATTGAATATTAGAAATAGATTTGACATTGTTACAAAAGTTCCGCTCTGTCCCTACAACTCAGTCATTTAAAAAAAAAGTGGGAATACCATTATGAATTAAGAGTTGCAAGAATTACAGGGTAGCAATGGGGAAGGCGGAATTATTGGAACTCAAGAATTGGCCGGCAGAGAGATACGAGGCGGCATTATTGAATTTAAGCAATTGAAAGCAGCTATTTACAAGGCAGCGAAATTCACGAAATGGAAGGCAGAGATTTACAAGGCTGAGAAATTTAAGAAAGACCGATGGTAGTTTTACAAAACACGTACAAATAAAGCATACAAAGATAATTCTCACCTTTAATTTTCATGATTTCTCTCTCATTTTCTCATTTTTTGTTTTTTTTCTTTCTGGACACTTTGTAACCTTCTTTATAAGGATAGTACTTTTCTTTAAGAAATGGAAGTCAGAGAGTTGTATGGCAGCATTTTTTTTTTTTTTTTGGGAAACTTATTAAGGTAGTAGGAATACGGATACTGAAGGGACAGAGACAGCAGCTACGTAGAATTCTACATATGCCGAAGTCAATTGAGGTATGGATTCAATATCATAGTTTGGCATGTAATTCTCGCCTAAATGTGATCTTGGACTGACATTTTCGAGATTCATTTCAGTCATCCAGGAATAGTTAGATTCTCCCAGCACCTAACAATCAGGGAAGGAGTCAGTTTGGGGTTTCGTTTACTGTTTCAATAAAGCTTTGTTTACCGTAGTCAGGGAAGGAGTCAGCACCTAACAATAGTTACATGAGAATGGTGACAACATATTTCGCATTGCAGTTTTGCATCGCCATTCCAATGTACTGAATCTAATATGTTATAAACTTAACTAAAGCGGTAGAAAAATGAAAAAACAAAATAAAATCTAATTTCATGTCAGGGGCCCATTGGACTGATATCCATTTAGAGCATCTTATAATCCTTTCATGGCCTACTGTTTTATGTTTTGGGCTTCGCCTGTTTGGCCTCTTATTTGCCTCTCAATTTGGGTTCGTTAAGCACAAAGCTAGTAAGATTGACAAATTCTTTTTTATGGTTTTGCAGTGGTTCCATTTCTAATTGGTGCCTCCCATAACTCCCTTTGTTGCATTGCCATTTGAAACTCTTGTCGTATATTCTGCAGATTAAGAAGAATAGAGGTGAAAAAAAGGAGGGTTTATGTCCTTGCAGTCGATGGGATGTGGAAGAACTGAAAGTAGCTTTAGTGATATGAGCATTTCTAGTGGTGGAAGTGGGACTGGATTTGGTTTGAGCACTGATGCTGAGTCCTTTTCCAGCAATTCTAAAGGTATGTGTCCTTTAAGTGGAATGAATTCTATGCGTATGCTTCTAATTTTTTATGGGTTGTGGATTTATTTGACATTCATTCTGTGAGTTAGCAAATAGGAATGCATTGTAGCTAAATAATTGAGAATTTCCTTTTGAGATCCTAGGCAGATAGGTTATCCTTGTTCTGTCTTTAAGATATCTGTTTGTTGCCTTTTTGTGGACATCAGCTTAATGGATCTGTTTCTGGATTCCTCAATGATTTGTTTATGAACTGAAGAGAATTCTTATCTATTATTTACTTCCATCATTAGGTTATCCACCACAGCTCCTCCTAACGGTCGTGACATGCAGCTTGGTAAATTCCAAAGGCAAATCAATTCTTGGAATCTCTGAAAGAAGGTATAGTGATTCTAGAAGATCAGTTGCTCCACCACCAACTGATCCTATCTCTTTGACAGTTGAGGAGAAACTCAACGTAACTCTGATACTAGACGGTGGAATGAGTAACTTTGATGTCCAAGAAACTTTGTCGCTTCAAATTCTTAATCAAGAAGATGTTCTAATTCAAGTTCAGGTACTTCCTTTTCTCTATTAGATTATCTGTGTGCCAAGTGATGGCTTCCATTTTGTGCTCCAACCGTATATTTTCCTCTTTGAATGAAAGATGCTTGACCTGACTGTAATTGCCAAAGGCTTGACATTGATTTCTAGATTTGCTGTCAATGTTGTTGCGATTTGTTCTGTTTTTTCATTACAATATATCCTGCGTTATTTCAGTTGGAGACTGGAGTGAATCCGGCCATTCTTTTCAAAACTATCCTAATATGAACAAACAACTCTTCACCAATGAAAATATACTAGGCTTGAAGGACCCTAATAGGCCTTTGCCCACAGGCCAAGCTGGTGATGCAGGAGGTGTTGGTCTTTTGAAGGGGAGAATGCAAAGTGCTAATGAGTCAATGGTTCCATTGTCAAGTGGGTTCGAGTCTTCCATGGAATTTTCTCTATGCTAAAAGCATTTATGTGGATTTATGTTATTGCAGCTTCGTCAATGTTTGATTTTCGAAATGTTGTGATCCCAGTACCTCTTCCAGCTCTTCGAGAGGCACCAAGTGTTAGGCAGAATGATGTGGAGTGGAAGTAAGAAATTTGACTTTGCATAATTTATTATGGGTATTGGATTTAAGTTGTAATGGCTTCTATCTGTCATGACAAAAATATCTGGCATTCAATTATAACATTCCTTTTGACTTTCAGGTATGACTATAGAAATTCTGTCTGGAATGGTCGAAGTCAATACTTCTCATTTATAACACTAACAGCAGGTAGGTGAGTACTATACTTTCAACTTCATGTGTTACATCTTCTCTTATTCAGTATCAATGAATAAAATTCATGTTTTACTCTACTGAATATGCAGTGGATCATGGAATTTGTTGTGCCGTGTCAACAGTATATACAAGCTGAAACTTAAAAATTTCTTAACTGAAGAAAGAAGTGCAGAACTAATGAAGTGTGAATACTCAGGTGCCAGTAACAAAGGAAAGAAAAGTCTGTTAAATATAACAGTTTTTGTTAGAAAGCCTTGCAAGAATACGGTGTCGTTACAACAATCTTCAAACTGTGGAAAATTTCAAATAAATAAAGTTAAACAAAGTGGCAGCTCTTTCTTCTAAGTCTGAGAACAGAGTTGCAGTAGAGAAAGACAAAAGGAATTGAATGATGAATAATTAGTGTTCGTGTGTTTGTTTGGAAGTGAATGAACGGCTGTGATGTAAAGTGACTGTGCTGATGTGGCTCATGATTTGCCACAGTGGAAGTCAGCTCTTATTATAAAGAGTCAAAGGAGCAATGCCGCGTCGTTTTGTCCTGGACCAAGTGTATATCGTGTACTTCGATCCTTGACTCTTGCTAAGCCTAAGCCTCTCATCTCTCTCTTTGCCTCTCAAAACACATGGCTGAGGAATCTTCTAGATTGTTGCCCATCTCATGGTTATGGAGAAATCAAAGACAGATGGAGGCTGATTTAGAGAAGGATGTTTGTGTATTTAGTGTGGTTGTTGCAGAAGAGTAGATAGATCTCAATTGCAAAACTAAGGGTTTTGAATTTGGGTGTGTTTCTTCCTTTGTATTCTTCTTTGTTCTTTATTCATTCATTGTACATTTTTTATGGTTGAGTAATGAAAATACTCTACCGTGAGCCTTGGAGAGTGGATGTAGGCTGCAAAGCCGAACCACTATAATCTGATGTGTTCTGTGTTCTTCTCTACTTGCTTATTTCATTATTTTGGTTAATCAATTCGATTATTGATTGTATTATTATGGTTGAAAGTGTTTATTAGTAAACCCTAGAATCCTAATAGTGACATGGATCACTAGATTATGTATAAAAACCATTTTAGAGAAAGTCAATAGAAATGCAGCAGATTGTGAAATAGAAATTAGATCAGTTTTCTTTCGATTAATTCTCTCTCTGTCTCTAGGGTTTTTCCTTTGCAGATTTTACTTCATCGATACTATTCTTTAATCTTGTTGGATGATGGCTTGAAACGCTACCGTATTGACACTTAAGTGGAACGACGTCGCTTTGCTCTAAATGACAGAAACAATCCTGAGCGTTGATGAAAAAGGAGATCCAACGGATGAAATTCAACCCTAATGTCAACCATATAAAAGCAGAATTATTTTGGCAGTTTATGAGCGCGATTCATTTTTCGTTTTAGAACTCTCTCTCTTCTTCATTAAACACCATTGTTAAGCCTTTAGGGTTTCTACAGTTTGGGTTGAGTGTTTNTGAATGAACGGCTGTGATGTAAAGTGACTGTGCTGATGTGGCTCATGATTTGCCACGGTGGAAGTCAGCTCTTATTATAAAGAGTCAAAGGAGCAATGCCGCGTCGTTTTGTCCTGGACCAACTTGTATATCGTGTACTTCGATCCTTGACTCTTGCTAAGCCTAAGCCTCTCATCTCTCTCTTTGCCTCTCAAAACACATGGCTGAGGAATCTTCTGGATTGTTGCCCATCTCACGGTTATGGAGAAATCAAAGACAGGTGGAGGCTGATTTAGAGAAGGATGTTTGTGTATTTAAGTGTGATTGTTGCAGAAGAGTAGATAGATCTCAATTGCAGAACTAAGGGTTTTCAATTTGGGTGTGCTTCTACCTTTATATTCTTCTTTGTTCTTTACTCATCCATTGTACATTTTGGATGGTTGAGTAATGAAAATACTGTAGGTGACCTAAAGGTTTGCTTGACATTGTTTTTGGGTTATTGTCTTAACGAATAATAATGGGCGTTTGCATCTATGTTTGTGATTACATCGTGCATTGGGCCATTGGCAAAGTTTCTGATTAATTATATTTGCTCTTGTTCTAATATCATTTTAATTTTAAAATCTAAAAACATTTTATGAATACATCAATGTGATTAACAAAAATACCCCTATATCATAATAAATTTATACTTTAAATTAAAATGTTTAAAATACTTTTAAACTAAATTATATTAATTACCCTTAATGCAATTCCCGGTACCCGGAAATCGGTGGTGGTTGTCAGTTTCTAATGATCGGATAAATTTTTCGATGCTATATTTTAACGATATTGATATCAAAATGACCATATTTTAATGCTCTATCTATTAACCCTACAATTTTTTTTATTTTTTATTTTTATTTTTATTATTATTATTATTTTTTTTTAACAATGGATGCAGTACGGTGCCATTAGACTATATCTATTAAAATATAGTCTAATGACAGTTTTTCCCACCAAAAGAATGATACAAGTGTCATTAGGCTATTGTTTGTGTGGGAAAAAGCCGTTTACGCAGAGGAAATAAATTGTTAAGAGACCCACCTCGAATTATATAATTAGGTAGGCCAAAAGTCTCTTGTAGGTCATCCTCGTGCATGGAAAAAGGCATCTACCATGCAAACTAAGCTGCGTGAACGACTCCATTCTCATAATAACAGTTATTTATATATGTCAATTAATTACGAAGCAGAGAGATATTAAAAGGAATAAAGAAGGGAAAGGACGCCAGTTTTCAGATATTATTTAGCAATCCGTCATCTTTAGTTCTCCTTTAATATAGTCTCTTGTAGATAACGTCTGAAAGTTGGGTAATATTGGCAAAAAACCATAGAATTATTGATGTTGATTGGATACTATTTATTCATTTTCACGTGAAAGTTAGCAATGGTTGTTCCAAATGCCTGGTCAGATATGAGAAGCGTGGTGAGTTTGCAGGTCGTGCTCGTGGCACTAGCAACCGTGATGGAGAGGTTAACCAGAAAGGTAATCAGATTGGAGGAAAAGTTGCCCGTCAAGGTGGAGTGTAGTAGGTTGCTCATCTTTCTGCTTCATTTAGTTATCTTCAATTTTTCTCCTTTGAGTCGTTAGTGAGCAAATATAGGCAGCAATTTTGATTTTTATTGTTGATTTATCGGCATTATATCTAGGTTATTCTTTTTCAGCACCATTCAGGTAAGTCATAAAATCTAAGAAAAATAATCTTGATTCATTTTTCCTTCTACCCTGACTTTAATATTATACTTGAAACTTACATGATTGGAGCTGAAACCTTTGTTTCTCTCCCTGGCTTATTTTGCATGGAAATAATTTCCGTTACCAGGGACTATTGTCAAGATATAAATTAGATTTGTCCTTTCAAAAATATTAGAACTTATTTTACATATATTATTCTCTATATCCAACACTAGAGGGAATTTTGCTGGTAAGTTTTAAACAAATAAACATGGGCCAGATATGTGTGTATTGATTGGGCTATTGCATTTAAAATAATATGTAGGTATAATTTAATTAGGTGCTTTTGTTTGTTATTGTTTAAAGTTTGACATGGATGATAAATTTTTATATATATTCCTGGGTTATATTAAATCGAAACCAGTGAGGTGTGGAGGTGACACCTAAGCCTGCTATTTTTGGTTTGTTGTATTAAAAGGGTCGAACGATTTGTGCATACCCAAGGTTTACTGTAACGACAAGTTGGTATCTAAAAGGTTTTGAAACGACAAATAGGTACCTTCCGTCATGTTCTGTTAGTGATTTTTGTTTATTAATAGTGAAAAGACTTAAATGCCCTTCAAAGTTTCAATTTTAGTTTTTTATAAATTTAAAAATTTCTAAAAAACCCCCTAGGTTTGCTAATTTAATTAAACACCCATATATATAAAAAGTTTGTTAAATGACAAAAACACCCCCATCACCCCAGTGCCAGATTCCGGCCACCATCGTCGGAATCTGGCCGGAAAACTGCATTACGACACAGATTCGACGGGTCTGTGTCGTAACGCAACTTTCCGGCCAGATTCCGGCGGTGGTGGCCGGAATCTGGCACTTGCGGGTGGGGGGTGTTTTTGTTATATTATAAAATTTTTATATATTAGGGTATTTAGTTAAATTTGTAAACTTAGGGGGTTTTTTAGAAATTTTTAAATTTATAAAAAACTAAAATTCAAACTTTGAAGGGCATTTTAGTCTTTTCACTATTAATAAACAAAAATCACTAACAGAACATGACGGAAAGTACCTATTTATCGTTTCAAAACCTTTTGAATACTAACTTATCGTTACGATAAACCTTAGGTATGTATAAGTCGTTCTCCCTATTAAAAGCCTTACCAAACATGAGATAATGTCCTTTTGCTTTTAACCAACCAACACGTGGTATGAACAGGTGTGGAAGAATCTTTTAATCTCTATGTATGTCTACATCTGTTACGTGTCCAAAGAAATCATATCATGCTGCTTTGAAGATTTTGTTTTCCTTATTAAAATTAGGCCTCTTTGACTAACCGTTTTTATATGCCCCTTGCCTCGCCTTGCCTGCCACCTAAAGTAGCGAAATTTCATTAGCCTATTGTGGAATCTATCCTTCACTTTACTCGCACACGTTGCTCTTCCTTTTAACCACTTATGGTCCCTTTCCTTGTTACTTTTTTATTCTATTTACTAATTACTAGGTTCAAATCTACAAATGTCACGTAATCACATTAATATTATATTAATATTAATCTTCTTTTATGGGGGCAATATCATTATCAGTCCGGCATGTTTCATTATTACTTAAGATTATTGCTCTTCACCAGTGTCAGCTTTTAGATGGTGACTTAATGAGTAAGGCGTTAGCTTGGTGAAATTTGAAAGGCACTAAGAGGGATTTATAATGGTGCACTTTGTTTGTTCATTCAAAGGGATTCCATTCTGGTTTTCGCTTTCAAAACTTCGAAGTTTTCCCAATTCGGCAAATTTCAAAAGCTAGGTAGCTTGGAACAAATCTGAAGTATTATTAAGATCTTATTTTGATTATCACTTCTTTTAAGGTACAGATACCTTCGTTGAGAAGTTATTATCCAATTATATGTACTTAACTTGATCATGATCACGTTTTTCTCTCTCTCTCTCTTTCTCTTTCCCCTTATCTCTTCTCCACCTCTTTCTTTTTCTTTTCTCTCTCTTTTTCCCCTTTCCTCTTAGAATTCGGTGGGAATTTGCAAGTTATGAAACCATGGGTGGGAACTGTAAGTAGATTCCCCAAAGCTTGTTTAACAAGATATGTAAACCCTATTTCATCTTCAATTCAAAACACAAGCCACCTCCTCTCTTTAGTCTTTCCCTTTATTCTCTGCCGCCTCCTCTTCCTCTCTTCTCTCTCTCAATTCTTCTCCATTTTCGTTCTTTTCTTTTCCTTTGCAAAAGCTTTTCAGTTTTCCCTATTCCCAAATTTCACCCTAAAATTCCTATTCTCTTTCTTTTTAGCCGTTCAAATCCCTAATCTCTCTCTCTCTCTCTCTCTCTCTCTCTCTAAAAACTTTATATTTATACCAAGAGTTAAATTTCTCATGCTTTTTTTTCTTACTGATTTGATTTTGTCTAAAAACGTTTGATCTCTTCGTTATATTTGTTTTGCAGTTCAAGATTTGAAGCTTCACTAGATTTGAGCATTCCTTTAAAATTTGAAGTAACTGCTAGGTATTCAAAGACCAGGCTATCTCAGAATTGTAGCATTTCCGCGCCATTGTATGACTCTGTAGTGCCCGAATTTGTAATATTATGTATGGGAATATTGAAGATATTAATAATAGAGAATATTGTAGAATAAGATCATACTTAATTGTGTTAAAATTAAAGTTAAAGAGGAAAGCAATAATTCATTTTAAGGAAGAATCTCATATAAACTTCTAATAAGAAAAATAAAATATCAGTTTCTGCCATTTATATGAATATGCAAATTCTATCGCATGACAAGATAGAACAGTAAAAGCTTAAAGTCATGTCCCTGTTAAAATGGAAAATAATGAAGCCGATCTATCATTTTTAACTGCCTTTTGATGAAATCAATTGAAAATTTAAACCCCAACTAGCATTAGGTTGCGTGCGCGGCTGGACTGCCTTGTAAAAGAGAGGGCCTTGGAATCGTTTCTTTTCCCCATTTTTGCAATGGAGTAAAGGACTTTTTCCCACCCCAACTTTAGTCGCATTTTAAGTTTTACTTGCTATTTAAAAGATGAATATTTTAGAAGAGATTGTGGAACTGTTCTCCATTGATTAATAAGCATCAACCCTACTACAACCTACTGCACACTTATTTATAACAACCTTCTCCTTACACTTAAAGAGGAATAGGAGTGAGGTAAATTATTTATTTGATTAAAATGAATTGCAAAACAATTTAAATAAACAGGAACACATATTGGACAACAATCCTTCCACACTGTCCTTATTGCCGACCCGAATCTTGATTCACGACGCCACCAAATAAAGTTGTCACCATCAACTGTAAACCTACATTGCATTCCGGAAAGTGCTGCTGTCAGCTTTATAGTTTATCAAGGTATAAAAGAATTATATATATTAATTAAAAAATATCAATTGTTTGAATGTCACTCCACAAAGACCACCAGTTTTTAAGGCGGCTGCTTATTACCTCGAAGAGCAAGAGAAGTTTGCCACAATATATATATATATATATGAGCTAATAACCTGTTTGAATTTATGTGCCCTGAGGCCCCTTCCGCTCGTTCACCATGAAACGCCCACTGCCCGGATATGATGTACTTGGTGCTGGTGGTTGAACCCTTCTTGTGTCTAGCCGGTTGTTTACCATGTTACGCCCACTGAGGAGATACGACGATGTTCTTTGTGCTGGTGGTCCACCATTGCCAGATGGATGATTTCCATGATCATCATTGCCAAATTGGTGATTTCCATTATCATCACGCGACATGGCGGTACCTGTAAATAGTAAATAGAAATATGGATACGAGAGTAGAAGATCTAGTTTACTTCTGTAGCTAACACTCACATATGGATATTTATATATAGCTACCACTTTCAGTTTCAAAGAGGGAGCAAGTAACGTTCAAAAGATTAGTAATCGTAGCTTACTTGCAAAAGAATAATACCTTCGCCTTGTGATGAAGAAATCAAAATGATGTAAAAGAATCATATTATTGCCTTTGCCTTGTGATGAAGAAATCAAAATAATGGAAAAGAATAATATTATTGCCTTTGCCTTGTGATGAAGAAAGCTTAGAAGAGAGCAACCCAACACAATTTTTCACGGAAAAGCAGGGAGCTTTTCCGGCAAACCACTAACAACCAAGGCAAATAAAGACCAGGTTTTGAAGAGAAAGACCAGACGGTTTGAACGGGACCAACCACAGCCGTTTCCGATCAGTAAAACGACCGGAAAAGCGACTGCAAATCTGCCTTTTTGGCGAAATGTCAGGGCGATTTCCCGGCGAACGGGAAGTCCAATGACGACGGGCTAGGTACGGAAGGAAAGAGGATTTCAAGAGCTTTCGAACGGTGCGTGGATCGAAGAAAACCGATGACGGGATCGTTCAAGTCGGGCCAGAAAATTTCCGGCCGTTGGATAGAGTTCAGAGAAAAAATTTCAAAAAAATTCCCCCATCCCTAAACCCTAAGTGTGTATAAGGCTATTGAAAATATCGAAAACTATATCTCTTCTAAACATTTAAAAAAATGAATATTAGAAATAGATTTGACATTGTTACAAAAGTTCCGCTCTGTCCCTAAAAAAAGAGTGGGAATCTAACATGGATGAGTCCACGGCTGCTAATGGATGATCACTGGAGTTACTTCCCGGTTGTAGTTTCAGTCCTAAGAGATTCATCGAGGTGAGATTAGTTGATATGGTGCAAACTAAGTATAACAGTCTCAGTCATTTAAAAAAAAGTGGGATACCATTATGATAAGAGTTGCAAGAATTACAGGGTAACAATGGGAAGGTGGAATTATTGGAACTCAAGAATTGGCCGGCATTGTTGAATTTTAGCAATTGAAAGCAGCTATTTACAGCAGCGAAATTCACGAAATGGAAGGCAGAGATTTACAAGGCTGAGAAATTTAAGAAATGGAAGGCAGGGGTTGTATGGCAGCATTTTTTTGGGAAGCTTATTAAGGTAGTAGGAATACGATACTGAAGGGACAGAGACAGCAGCTACGTAGAATTCTACATATGCGAAGTCAATTGAGGTATGGATCAATATCATAGTTTGGCATGTAATTCTCGCTAAATGTGATCTTGGACTGACATTTTGAGATTCATTTCAGCATCCAGGAATAGTTAGATTCTCCCAGCACCTAACAATCAGGGAAGGAGTCAGTTTGGGGTTTCGTTTACTGTTTAAATAAAGCTTTTGTTACGTAGTCAAGAAAGGAGTCAGACATAACAATAGTTAGATGAGAATGGTGACCAACTATTTCGCATGCAGTTTTGCACCGATGCCATGTAATCTAATTCATGTTAGGGCCCATTGGACTAATATCCATTTGGACCATCTTATATCCTTTCATGGGCTACTGTTTTATATTTGGGCTTCGCCGTTTGGCCTCTTATTTCCAAGGATGTCATCAAGCACAAAGCTAGTAAGAGTGACAAATCTTCTTGATGGTTCTGCAGTGGTTCCATTTCTAATTGGTGCCTCCCATAACTTCCTTTGTGCATTGCCATTTGAAACTCTGTATATTCTGCAGATTGAGAAGAATAGAGGTGAAAAAAAGGAGGGTTTATGTCTTCCAGTCGATGGGATCGGAGAACTGAAAGTAGCTTTAGTGATATGGCATTTCTAGGTGGAAGTGGGACTGGATTTGGTTGAGCACTAATGCTGAGTCCTTTTCCAGAAATTCTAAAGGTATGTGTCCTTTAGTGGAATGAATTCTATGCGTATGCTTCTAATTTTTTATGGTTGTGGATTTATTTGACATTCATTCGTTGAGTTAGCAAATAGGAATGCATGTAGCTAAATAATTGAGAATTTCCTTTGGAGATCCTAGGCAGATAGGTTATCCTTGTTCTGTCTTTAAGATATCTGTTTGTTGCTTTTTGTGGACATCAGCTTAATGGATCTGTTTCTGGATTCCTCATGATTTGTTTATGAACTGAAGAGAATTCTTATCTATTATTTACTTCCATCATTAGGTTATCCACCACAGCTCCTCCTAACGGTCGTGACATGCAGCTTGGTAAATTCCAAAGGCAAATCAATTTCTGGAATCTCTGAAAGAAGGTATAGTGATTCTAGAAGATCAGTTGCTCCAACAAATGATCCTATCTCTTTGACAGTTGAGGAGAAAACTAACGTAACTCTGATACTAGACGGTGGAATGAGTAACTTTGATTCCAAGAAACTTTGTCGCTTCAAATTCTTAATCAAGAAGATGTTCTAATTCAAGTTCAGGTACTTCCTTTTCTCTATTAGATTATCTGTGTGCCAAGTGATGGCTTCCATTTTGTGCTCCAACCGATATTTTCCTCTTTGAATGAAAGATGCTTGACCTGACTGTAATTGCCAAGTGACATTGATTTCTAGATTTGCTGTCAAGTTGTTCGATTTGTTCTGTTTTTTCATTACAATATATCCTGCGTTATTTCAGGTGGAGACTGGAGTGAATCCGGCCATTCTTTTCAAACACTATATATGAACAAACAACCTTCACCAATGAAAATATACTAGGCTTGAAGGACCCTAATAGGCCTTTGCCCACAGGCCAAGCTGGTGATGCAGGAGGTGTTGGTCTTTTGAAGGGGAGAATGCAAAGTGCTAATGAGTCAATGGTTCCATTGTCAAGTGGGTTCGAGTTCTCCATGGAATTTTCTCTATGCTAAAAGCATTTATGTGGATTTATGATTGCAGCTTCGTCATGTTTGATTTTCGAAATGTTGTGATCCCAGTACCTCTTCCAGCTCTTCGAGAGGCACCAAGTGTTAGGCAGAATGATGTGGAGTGGAAGTAAGAAATTTGACTTTGCATAATTTATATGGGTATTGGATTTAAGTTGTAATGGCTTCATCTGTCATGACAAAAATATTGGCATTCAATTATAACATTCCTTTTGACTTTCAGGTATGACTATAGAAATTCGTCGGAATGGTCGAAGTCAATACTTCTCATTTAAACACTAACAGCAGGTAGGTGAGTACTATACTTCAACTTCATGTGTTACATCTTCTTATTCAGTATCAATGAATAAAATTCATGTTTTACTCTACTGAATATGCAGTGGATCATGGAATTGTTGTGCCGTGTCAACAGTATATACAAGCTGAAACTTAAAAATTTCTTAACTGAAGAAGAAATGCAGAACTAATGAAGTGTGAATACTCAGGTGCCAGTAAAAAAGGAAAGAAAAGTCTGTTAAATATAACAGTTTTTGTTAGAAAGCCTTGCAAGAATACGGTTTCGTTCAACAATCTTCAAACTGTGGAAAATTTCAAATAAATAAAGTTAAACAGTGGCAGCTCTTTCTTCTAAGTCTGAGAACAGAGTTGCAGTAGAGAAGACAAAAGGAATTGAATGATGAAATTAGTGTTCGTGTGTTTGTTTGGAAGTGAATGAACGGCTGTGATGTAAAGTGACTGTGCTGATGTGGCTCATGATTTGCCACAGTGGAGTCAGCTCTTATTAAGAGTCAAAGGAGCAATGCCGCGTCGTTTTGTCTGGACCAAGTGTATAGTGTACTTCGATCCTTGAATCTTGCTAAGCCAGCCTCTCATCTCTCTCTTTGCCTCTAAAACACATGGCTGAGGATACTTCTAGATTGTTGCCCATCTCATGGTTATGGAGAAATCAAAGACAGATGGAGGCTGATTTAGAGAAGGATGTTTGTGTATTAGTGTGGTTGTTGCAGAAGAGTGATAGATCTCAATTGCAAAACTAAGGGTTTTGAATTGGGTGTGTTTTCCTTTGTATTCTTCTTGTTCTTTATCATTCGTACATTTTTTATGGTTGAGTAATGAAAATACTTACCGTGAGCTTGGAGAGTGGATGTAGGCTGCAAAGCCGAACCACTATAATCTGATGTGTTCTGTGTTCTCTCTACTTGCTTATTTCATTATTTTGGTTAATCAATTCGATTATTGATTGATTATTATGGTTGAAAGTGTTTATTAGTAAACCCTAGAATCCTAATAGTGACATGGATCCACTAGATTATGTATAAAAACCATTTTAGAGAAGAGTCAATAGAGCAGCAGATTGTGAAATAGAAATTAGATCAGTTTTCTTCGATTAATTCTCTCTCTGTCTCTGGGTTTTTCCTTTGCAGATTTTACTCATCGATACTATTCTTTAATCTTGTTGGATGATGGCTTGAAACGCTACCGTATTGACACTTAAGTGGAACGACGTCGCTTTGCTCTAAATGACAGAAACAATCCTGAGCGTTGATGAAAAAGGAGATCCAACGGATGAAATTCAACCCCAATATCAACCATATAAAAGCAGAATTATTTTGGCAGTTTATGAGCGCGATTCATTTTTCGTTTTAGAACTCTCTCTCTTCTTTCATAAACACCATTGTTAAGCCTTTAGGGTTTCTACGTTGGGTTGAGTGTTTACTGTAACTTGAGTGTTGAGTGACTGGTAGGTCATTCTGGTGTATAGTATACACTGGATTTAGGGATTCGAAGTGTAATCTCTAGGATTTAGTTACGGGTTGAAGAAGGGGTTTTGAGTGACTTGTGTTGCTGAGCGTGTAATCTGTAATCTTGACAGTATTAGTGAGCAGCGAGCTTGTGTGATTCTCGAGTTCAACGTGGAACGTAGCTTGCTCAATCTTAGAGCAAGTGAACCACGGTAAATCTGTTGGTCTTGTGTGGTGTTCTTGATCTTGATTTGTTGCTTTTGTTGGTTGATTCTTTCTTTGAGTAGTTATAACAGTGGTATCAGAGCTATCTCTTGGAAGATTAGGGTTTCTGTTGTGGAAATTAGGGTTTCTTGTTGTGAAATTAGGGATTCTGAAATTTGGGGCTTTTCGAAACTGTGATTCTTCAAGTCTCCAGTGGATCTAGGGGGTCAAATCTTGGTTAAGTTCAAAGGTATATAGGCTGGAAACCAGTAACAGCCTTAAAAACTGCCTGGCAGTAATTGACAAATTCTGGTGTAACAAAGCCACGTACCTTCAAAGATTCTTTGTTGTTTTTTTTCTTCTTTATTTTCATTATATTGTAATGAGTACCACTCGTATGGAGATCTCCAATATGATGGGAAGATCGATTTTGGGAGTTGGAAGAAAAAAAAAGCACTGCTGTCCCACAACAAGGTTGCCATCGCATGGAGAGGACTCCGAAAAATGGCAGAGGAGAAGTTGAAAAAGAAAGAGGAGATCAATGAGGAGGATACAACTGATAATCATGAACCTGTCTGACAGCGTCCTCCGGAAGGTAGATGGAATTGAATCACCGATTGAACTGGGGTAAACTCACTACCTTGTAGCTTTGCAATCTGCCCCCAACCAGCTTTTCTAAAGGGGGCTTTATTTCTTATAAAATGGATAGTGCTAAGAGTATAGATGAAAACTTAGATGATTTTCTGAAAATGACTTTGGTTCTAAAGGGATAGATCAGCCTTAAGAGAAACCAGCCTTGCTATGATTCTATTGAATTCCGACTGAAGACTACCAAGTAGTCAAGAATGCCTTACAGTACTCTGGTACTGTACCAAACCTTGACCTAATAACAGCAGACTTAGGGCTAGAGAACTAGAACTGAAAACTCAGAAACTGAATGGCACAAATCTGTTTGTAAGAGTAGACCTGAACTTAGTGCACACTGGAAAGGAAATCAGAATAATCAGGGGGTTAGAAAAAAGAAAAAATGGAAGGGCAGTAACACGCATAGAGGAGAATCCCGAAAATGTTTCTTTGTAATAAAACATGGCATATTAAAAAGAAATGTTTTGAGTGGATTAAAAGGCAAAAAAAAAAAGGAATACTGAGAATAACCTAGCTACTACTGAGAAACCTGGTAGAGGAGCCTGAAGGCCTTACTGTGTCAATGAATGACACTGGTGAAGAGGGGGTGTGGACTAGGTGTTCATTCACATGAGCCCTAGGAGAGACTGGTTCCAGGACTTTGAAAATGTTGAAAATGAAAATGTGTACATGGGAAACAATAATGCTTGCAGAGTAAAAGGGGTAGGCACTGTACTCTAAGGGCTAAAAAAGGAAAAGTGGTAAAACTAACTAGGGTCAGATACATACCAGAACTTAAAGAAACTTGATATCCCTAGGCACCTTAGATGTCATGATGTTGTTACAAAGAGAACATGGATGCTTGAACATATATAGGGGTAACAAAACTGATACTGACAGGAGAGAAGAGAAAATGACCTTTATATCCTTTGTGGAAATTATTCCCAAAACTATTTTAACTCTGTGATTACTTCTACTAACTTGTCCAATACAGAAAAGTGGCCATTAGATTAGGCCACATGAGTCAAAGGGCATGGACATTCTGAAGAATAAAGGGCAGTTGGAAAGGACAAGACCACTTCCCTTGAATTCTGTGAGAATTGTGTTCTAGGGAAACAGCATAGAAATAGCTTCACCAAAGGGACACACCTAGCCACCAGTCCACTAGAATACATTCACTCTGACCTCTGGGGACCTGGAAAAGTGAAGTCTATGGAGGAAATTATACTCATGTCTCTGGTGGAGACTATAGCGCAAGGTGTGGGTATACTTGTTGAAAACAAAAGATCAGCCTAGCTAGGTTTAGGATTGGAAAACCTTAGTAGAAAACCAAATGGGGAAAAAAGGTGAAGGTTCTCAGAAAAGACAATGGACTAGAATTCTGCAATCAAGAATTTGATAAGTTTTGTAGTGACCAAGGGTTTTAAGACATAGACAGTGACATATACCCCACAACAGAATGGAGTGGCAGAACGAATGAATAGAACCCTCCTTGATAATGTTAGGTGCCTGTTAATAACCTCCAAACTCCCACCTCATTCTGGGGAGAAGCCCTTTCAACAGCTGCTTACCTGGTAAATAGAAGCTCATCTACTGCTATCAACTTAAAGAGGCCTGAGGAAATGTGGACAGGAAGAGTCCAGCTTAAGCCATAAGAGTTTTTGGGTGTGCAGCTATGCACACACCACGGAGGCAAATTGGAACCTAGGTCAAACCAAGGTGCATATTCCGGGGTATCAAGAAGGGACCAAAGGCTATAGACTCTGGGAAAGAGATACTTCAGGGGTCAAATCATAGTGGCAGAGATGTCATATTCAATGAGGGAGTTTTCTTGTAACGAAACCAGAACAGGAATGACCACATGTCAAGAACAGATGATCCCTTCACCCAACCTGAAGTTACACCAATTGAGGTGGAGCTACCTGTCCAAACTCAAACCAGTCAAGAAACTGGAACTGCTACTGAACATGGAGAAGAAAAATGGACAAACTGATCCAAACATAAGGATGAGATAGAAACAGGAGATGATACTGAGATCCAACTGAACACTTGCAAGACTACAGCTTGCAAGAGACAGAACCAGAAGACAGGTAAAGGCACCCATGAGATTCCTATGCTGACCTAAATACACTGCCCTTCTTGCAGGTACTGAAGTACAAGAAGAGAACCAGAAACCTATGAGGAAGCCATGCAGACAAAAGAAAGTGACCAATGGAAGGCTGCAATGGAAGCTGAATGAAATCCTTGGAGGTGAACAAACCTGGAAGCTTGTACCAAAGCCCAAAGATCAGAAACTTGTAATGCAAGTGGCTTTTCAAACTAAAGGAAGGTATCACTGATAAGGATCCCTCAGGTATAAGGCTAGACTTGTAGCAAAGGGTTTCACCCAAAGAGAGGGAATTGACTTCAATGAAGTCTTTTCCCAGTAGTTAAGTACAAGACCATAAGGCTTATGCTGTCCATAGTAGCTCACCAGGATCTAGAGCTTGAACAACTAGATGTCACCACTGCATTCTTTCATGGAGATCTTGAGGAGAGATCTACATGAGCCAACCCTTAGGTTTCATAGATAAAGGGCCCCCAATATGTGCCTACTGTGAAATCCTTTAATGGTCTTAAAGCAATCCCCTAGACAATGGTATAAGAGGTTTGATACTTTATAGTAAGTATAGGATTCACTGGAGTAGATATGACAGTTGTTCTACTTTGTGTTTTAGATGAAAACCTATTTACTTACTGTTGTATGTAGATGACATGTTACTAATAAGTAAGTCAAAGCCTCTGATCTGTGAGTAAAGAAGAGAAACTGAATGCAGAATTTGAAATGAAAGACAGGGGATGCTAGAAAGATCTTAGGAATGCAAATTGATAGAAACAGGATAAATGTAAACTGAAAATTCACAGTGCTCATATCTGCATAAGTTAGTAGAAAAGTTTGGAATGTCAGGGTCCAAAACAGTTTCTATGCCTTTAGCAAACCACTTCACCTTAAGCAAGTCCAATGCCCTAATACAGAGCTGAGTCAATTAGAATGGAGACCATTCCCTATGCTAATGTGATTGGATCCTTGATGTATGCTATGATTAGCACTAGGCCGATCTATCATTTGTGATATCTTTGCTGAGTAGATTTATGTCTAATCCTAGTATGGAACATTAGACAACCCTGAAGTGGGTACTCAAATATGTTAGTGGGTCTGTGAATGTGGGACTGGAATATTATAAAAGATCTGCCTCACTTGAGCTGGATGGTTTTGTAGACTCTGTTTTGTAGGTGACAAGGGACACTAGGAAGTCAACCACTGCATTTACTTCACCTTGGAGGCAAACTGCATTAGCTGGAAGTCCAATTACAGCCTAGTTGCACTGTCAACAACCGAGGCTGAATATGTGGTTGTAGCTGATGTATTTAAAGAGGCAATAGGCTCACAGGATACTAAGTGAAGCAAAACTGACTGAACTGAGACCAACCATTTTTTCAGACAGTCAAAGTGCAATACACTTGAGTAGAATCGTTACCATGAGCGAACCAAACACATAGATGTCGCTATCACTTTGTTAGAGATCTGATCACTAGAGGGAGATAATACTAAATAAGATTCCCACGGAGCATAAACCAGCAGACATGGGTACGAAGATTGTTACTATTGCAAAGTTCAAGCAGCTTGAACCTACTGTCCATTCAGTTAGCAACAGTAACAAGAGAACATGAAGGACTCACTAAAGGCAAGCTGCACTAAGCACAGGGGCTATTGTTCAACCCATCAAGGTGGAGATTGTTGGATGATGGCTTGAAACGCTACCGTATTGACACTTAAGTGGAACGACGTCGCTTTGTCTAAATGACAGAAAACAATCCTGAGCGTTGATGAAAAGGAGATCCAACGGATTGAAATTCAACCCTAATGTCAACCATATAAAAGCAGAATTATTTTGGCAGTTTATGTGCGCGATTCATTTTTCGTTTTAGAACTCTCTCTCTTCTTTGTTAAACACCATTGTTAAACCTTTAAGGTTTCTATAGTTTGGGTTAAGTGTTTCCTGTAACTCGAGTGTTGAGTGACTGGTCAGGTCATTCTGGGTGTATAGTATACACTGTATTTAGGGATTCGAAGGGTGTAATCTCTAGGATTTAGTTACGGGTTGAAGAAGGGGTTTTGAGTGACTTGTGTTGTTGAGCGTGTAATCTATAATCTTGACAGTATTAGTGCAGCGAGCTCGTGTGATTCTCGAGTTCAACGTGGACGTAACTTGCTCAATCTTAGAGCAAGTGAACCACGGTAAATCTGTTGGTCTTGTGTGTGATTCTTGATCTTGATTTGTTGCTTTTGTTGGTTGATTCTTTCTTTGAGTAGTTATAACAAATCTCTCATACCAGCTGATTCATCAGCTTTTTCTCCTATCTCTGTGTAGTTTTTAGCTACCAGTACATACGGTGACGTAAGGTTTACTTGACATTGCAATTTGTTTTTGGGTTATTGTCTCAACGAATAATAATGGCCGTTTGCATCTCTGTTTGTGATTACATCGTACATTGGGCCATTGGCAAAGTTTCTGATTAATTATATCATTTTAATTGTAAAATCTAAAAACTTTTTATATATACATAAATGTGATTAACAAAAATACCCCTATATCATAATAAATTTATACTTTAAAAATAAAAATGTTTAAAATACTTTTAAACTAAATTATATTAATTACCCTTAATGCAGATCTCGGTACCCGGCAATCGATGGTGGTTGTCGGATTCTAATGGTCGGATAAATTTTTCGGTGCTATATTTTAACGATGTTGATATCAAAATGACCATATTTTAATCCTCTATCTATTCCTACAATTTTTTTTAACAATGGATGCAACGTTTGGCCAAGATTTGACAAAAAAAAATTTAGGTGGTTGCAGTTTCTCCGTCAGATCTCGGCCAAGAGACACCTTTATTTCGGTTCTAATTTATATAGATGAATAGATCGTTCAAAAATGAACATTTTGATAAATAATTTACTGTTTTTATGCAGAAAAAAATTTCCAATTGCTGACGGCCGGAATCCAACGACCTGTTAACTGAAATTCTGCCTTTTAAAAGAATCTTCTTTATATAAGGTAATTATTATAATAATTAATAATTTCTTTTAAATAATATAATTATAGAATGTAATGTGGTAATAAAGTAAATACTATTATGTTTTTAGTGAATCAAAAGGGCAAGTGAAAGGAAGAAAGTTTAATGGTTCTTGACCAACTATATATAAATTAAATAAAGAGTAAACAAGTTTAGCCCCAAGCGGTTGATATGGGGGTCAATGAGCATGAGGATTAGTTAAGGTACGTAAGTTGGTCTGGAC
Source organism: Pistacia vera (assembly GCF_008641045.1). Taxonomy (NCBI): domain Eukaryota; kingdom Viridiplantae; phylum Streptophyta; class Magnoliopsida; order Sapindales; family Anacardiaceae; genus Pistacia; species Pistacia vera. The sequence continues at coordinate 1,077,785 of NW_022196136.1, read as the reverse complement.
ACTCTAATCCCGATTATTAAACAAAAAAAGGTTCGAACACCTCAATTATTAAAAAGAAAAAAAAATCAGTTTTTTCCACCTAAATAATAGTCTAATGACATTTTTCTTAAACCAGTTTTTCCCACCAAAAGAATGATATAAGTGTCATTAGGCTGTTGTTTAGGTGGGAAAAAGCCGTTTACGCAGAGGAAATAAATTGTTAAGAGACCCACCTCGAATTATATAATTAGGTAGGCCAAAAGTCTCCTGTAGGTCAGTGGCAGAGCCAGGATTTTTACCCAGGGGGGCCTCCATGGCTCCATCATTGTTTGCCAAATAACTAATAAAAACTTTTAAAAAACCACCAAACCTTAAGCAAAAGAGTTTACAGCAACCACAATCCACCAAAAATATTCCACACAAATTTAGAGGTCAATCACAACTCTAATACAAGTAAAATATTCTTCTAATGGGATTTGATTAACCTCAATATCAATAGAGTCTCCATCAACAATTTCTGCTGGAATTTTCTTTAATCTCTTGAAATAATTGGATATCATAGCTATCAAATAAAAAAAAGATAATATGATATATGCAAAGAAAGACCGATGAAACTTTAATTAATAAAATTACAAGGACTGACTTATCACGTTTTTAGATGTAACAATTAGATCTAATTAAAATATTATTTTAGCAATTAATTAATCATTTTATTATGTTAATTTTCTTATATTTAAAATTATTTTAGTGAAATTTAAAAACTTATATAATTTGCTAATCAATTTTTTGACTTATTTAAATTATTGGTATAGATCAACTAGATTTAATTTAATTACTATTAGAGCATACTTAGTCAACTAATCACATTCTAAAATAATAAAAATATCATTATTAATATATAAATGATAGGTGCAAATCAAACTATCCTCTAATTTTATAAAAAATTAATTTTATAAATGTATTTGTGATATTTAAAGTTACAAATTAATAATAATGTTTTCAACTAATTACAAAATCAAACAAACACAAAGCAAACTCACAAGATTTATACTTTTTTTTATCAGAATAAAAAACTTTATAAAAACAAATATGATTTAATCTTAGAATAAACTAAATTAAAATAAATTAAATTAAAATAAGTAATATATATATTTAAAACTGATAAAGCATAAAATAATCTTCAAAAATTATAACTTTATCCGAGTCAGTAAAGAGAAAGAAAGGCACACTCACTAAATCAAATTAGAGATACAAAAATATTGACCGCATATGTCACATATATAATATTTATACTAATAATTAGTGTGCCTCGCAATATTTATGATGGGTGAGCCTGCAGCATTACCATATTAGCTTTTAGTTTGATTGTGTGGGCTATATGTATTATACCTTTTTGATATAAAAATCATTAACTATAAATATTGGCAAATTTTTTTCAAAATCTGAGGGTAGCCCAGACCTACTCTCAAGGATGCTGGGTCCGCCTCTGCTGTAGGTCATGCTCGTGCATGGAAAAAGGCATCTTCCATGCAAACTAAGCTACGTGAACGTCTCCATTCTCATAATAACCGTTATTTATATATGTCAATTAATTACGAAGCAGAGAGATATTAAAAGGAATAAAGAAGGGAAAGGACGCCAGTTTTCAGATATTATTTAGCAATCCGTCATCTTTAGTGCCCCTTTAACATAGTATCGTGTAGATAACGTCTGAAAGTTGGGTAATATTGGCGAAAAACAATAGAATTATTGATGTCGATTGGATACTATTTAATCATTTTCTTGTGAAAGTTAGCAATGGTTGTTCCAAATGCCTGGTCAGATATGTTTACTTTGGAATGTCTACGAGTATGGTGCTTAATAGTAAGGCGTCAGTTTGGTGAAATTTGAAAGGCACTAAGACCATTTCTAATCCATTGCACTAAAGTGGTATGATTTTTTGTGTGAAACACTATTGCATCTCCAATCTATTATACTAAATATTACACCAAAAGAAATATTCTTTAGAATATTTTTTTTCTTTTTGTTTTATTGTAATAACCAATAATTAATCTATTTCACTCATTATTTTTGTATATATTAATTAAATATTATGAATAATATTTTTATTAAATAATAATTACTTTAAAAATTATACTAATTTAATAAAATTAAGCATTTATTTAATCAAATAAATATTACATTTAATATAGAAAAACATTACATCTAATACAAAATGATACCAAAAGAAAAAAAAAAAAGACAACAACAACATAAAAGTAAAATTCTATATTGATAGTGATTTAATTTTCCAAATTAGTATATTCTTCCTACAAACGATTAATTAATGCATTTCGAAGAGCATGGTGAGTCTCTGTATCCTTGATTTGTCTATGTCGAACAAGAAAATTTTGAAATCGGATATTTTCATCAACGATAATTTCAACTTCGGAAGTTGGCGCTTTCATCTGATTCCCAATCGATACATCAACATTACGATTATCCTCGATTATCATGTTGTGCATAATATTTGCATTGAATAAAGTTTTTTTTTTTAATTTTTCATCATTTTTTAAATTATATCATTATTATGAATTTATTATTATAACTATTAATATAAATAATAATCAAATTAACTTAAATACAAATAAAAAAAAAAAAAAAAATTTCTTTTTGCTGTATAAACGGTGCTACGCCAATTTGGTGTGGATGAACAGTACATCACCAAATTTGGCCTGGCACTGTTCACCCACAGTGCAGCAAATGGCGCTGCACTGGAGCACTTGTTTCACGCTATTTTGGTGTAAATAGCGTGGGTTGGAGATGCCCTAAGAGGGATTTATAATGGTGCACTTTGTTTGTTCATTAAAAGGGATTCCATTCTGGTTTTCGCTTTCAAGACTTTGAAGTTTTCCCAATTCGGCATATTTCAAAAGCTAGCTAGCTTAGAACAAATCTGAAGTATTCTTAAGATCTTATTTTGATTTTCACTTCTTTTAAGGTACAGATACCTTCGTTGAGAAGTTATAATCCAATTATATGTACTTCACCACTGTTGATCGTTTGTTTTTGATCATGATCACGTTTCTCTCTCTCTCTCTATTTCCCCTTATCTCTTCTCCACCTCTTTCTTTTTCTTTTCTCTCTCTTTTTCTCCTTTCCTCTTAGAATTCGGTGGGAATTTGCAAGTTATGAAACCATGGGTGGGAACTGTACGTAGATTCCCCAAAGCTTGTTTAACAAGATATGTAAACCCTATTTCATCTTCAATTCAAACCACAAGCCGCCTCCTCTCTTTAGTCTCTCCCTCTATTCTCTGCTGCCTCCTCTCCCTCTCTTCTCTCTCAATTCTTCTCCACTTTCGTTCTTTTCTTTTCCTTTGCAAAAGCTTTTCAATTTTCCCTATTCCCAAATCTCACTCTAAAATTCCTTTTCTCTTTCTTTTTAGCCTTTCAAATCCCTAATATCTCTCTCTCTAAAAACTTTATATTTATGCTAAGGGTTAAATTTCTCATGCTTTTTTTTTTTTTTCTTACTGATTTGATTTTGTCTAAAAACGTTTGATATCTTCGTTATATTTGTTTTGGAGTTCAAGATTTGAAGCTTCACTAGATTTGAGCATTCCTTTAAAATTTGAAGTAACTGCTAGGAATTCAAAGACAAGGCTACCTCAGAATTGTAGCATTTCCGTGCCATTGTATGACTCTGTAGTGCTCGAATTTGTAATATTATGTATGGGAATATTGAAGATATTAATAGAGAATATTGTAGAATAAGATCATACTTAATTGAGTTAAAATTAAAGTTAAAGAGGAAAGCAATAATTCATTTTAAGGAAGAATCTCATATAAACTTCTAATAAGAAAAATAAAATATCAGTTTCTGCCATTTATATGAATATGCAAATTCTATCGCATGACAAGATAGAACAGTAAAAGCTTAAAGTCATGTCCCTGTTAAAATGGAAAATAATGAAGCCGATCTATCATTTTTAACTGCCTTGTAAAAGTGAGGGCCTTGGAATCGTTTCTTTTTCCTATTTTGGCAATGGAGTAAATGACTTTTTCCCACCCCAACTTCGTATTTGCATTTTAACTTTTACTATTTAAAAGATGAATATTTTAGAAGAGATCGGTGGAACTGTTCTTCATTGATTAATAAGCATCAACCCTACTACAACCTACTGCACACTTCTCAAATATTCATGGATTATGCTCTGGACAACCTGCGATTTTTTTTTTTCGAAATGTTTTCTATTTGAATTCTTACTAGGAAGGAAGTTCTTTTATTTCGAAATCCGAATAATATTCATTATTTGAATTTGAATCTTAACAGCCTTCTCCTTATACTTGAAAGAGGAATAGGAGTGAGGTAAATTACTTATTTTATTAAAATGAATTGCAAAACAATTTAAATGAAACAGGAACACAAATTGGACAACAATCCTTCCACACTGTCCTTATTGCCGACCCGAATCTTGATTCACGACGCCACCAAATAAAGTTGTCACCATCAACTGTAAACCTACATTGCATTCCGGAAAGTGCTGCTGTCAGCTTTATAGTTTATCAAGGTATAAAAGAATTATATTTATTGATTAAAAAATATAAATTGTTTGAAAGTCATTCCACAAAGACCACCAGTTTTTAAGGCGGCAACTGATTATCACTAAGAGCAAGAGAAGTTTGCAATAATATATATATATATATATATATATATATATATTATATATATATATATATATATATATATAGATAAGTTATATATATGCTATACTACCTGTTTGAAATTATGTGCCCTGGGCCCCCTTCCGCTCGTTTACCATTGGACGCCCATTGCGCGGATACGATGATGTACTTGGTGCTGGTGGTTTAACCCTTGTGTCCAGCCGGTCATTTACCATGTTACGCCCATTGCGCGGATACGACGATGTACTTTGTGCTGGTGGTCCACCATTGCCAGATTGATGATTTCCATTAACATCATTGCCAAATTGATGATTTCCATTATCATCCCGTGACATGGCGGTAGCTGTAAATAGTAAATAGAAATATCGATATGAGAGTAGAAGATCTAGTTTACTTCTTTAGCTAACACTCACAGTATGGATATTTACAGGTTTTTCGTTCTCACATCATAGAACTGTATTCACCCCTACTTTCGGTTTCAAAGTGGGGACAAGTAATGGTCAAAAGATTAGTAAAATGTACCCATTACTTTGATTTTGTCTGTTGTAGCTTACTCGCGAAAGAATAATATTATTGCCTTTGCCTTGTGATGAAGAAATCAAAATGATGTAAAAGAAGCAGAATATAGAGAGTCTTGGATTATTGATTAATTATTGTAATTAGTTAACAAAGTAGTTAATTAGTTTTATAGTTAGTTAACTGCTGTTAAGGTTAGTTAGAATGCTGTTATGGTTTAGTTAGAAATAATTGACTATGGTTAACTTAACCATAGTTACTGCAGATTGTATATAGCTGTAAACAGCTCTTGTACAGTCAACTTTTTAAGCTGAATATGAAGATATTCACTTTACTCTCTCTCTCAAACAAACTCGAACATGGTATCAGAACAGTGTTTTAAGCTGCGAAAGTGACAGTCTTTTCAATCAAAGAATCAACCTCAAATAGAAGCTGTTTTTGTATCAACCTTCAAGATCGGTTGATCTTCGTCATCAATTTCTTCCTTGATTAAAATGGTTTTATGCCAAATCAATTCTTGATAAAGTTGATTTCTTCTATCTTCATCATCAAATTTCATCCTTGATTAAGCTAATTTTTTGCTACATCAGTTCTTGATTAGCTTGATTTCTACACATATCTTAAAGTCAATAGATTCTATATGTCAAATGTTAGTGACTCAGGTTCTCCTCTCTATATTCATCCGTCGGACACCCCAGGTTCAACTCTGATTTCAGAACAACTCACTGGAACAGAAAATTATGGGATATGGAGTCGTGTGATGACAGTCTGTCTAAGGGCGAAGAACAAATTGGGCTTTGTTGACGGATCTTGTGAGAAGTCAAAATTCAATGAGTCTCTGCATGCACAGTGGGAACGTTGTAACTCCTTAGTTTTGGCATGGATTTTTAACACTGTGTCGAAGGAGATATTCAATAGTATTGTATACTCTACTAGTGCTCATCAGGTCTGGCAAGATCTTCAAGAACAATACAATAAAGTCAATGGTACGAGAGTGTTTGGTATTCACAGAGAGGTAGCCAATTTGGTACAAGGAACCAGTACAATTGCAATTTATTACAGCAAATTGAAAACTCTGTGGGTTGAACTGAGTTCATTGGTGAGTCTGCCGCCGCCACCAAATAGTGAGTTAGCCAAGGCTTATTTGGCTCATCTCAACCAATACAAGCTATTATAGTTCCTAATGGGACTTAATGAATCATATGCCTTGGTGCGAAGTCAGATTTTGTTGATGGTTCCTCTGCCATCAGTTAACCAGGCTTATTCAATGGTGAGTCAAGATGAGAGTCAGAAGGTATTGACTGGATTCAATCATAATACTGAAGTTTCTACAACACTGTACTCACAAGGGAATCAAACTCAAAATTCGAAATACAAAGGGAAGAAACCCTAGATAGAATGTGACTATTGTCATATTGCTGGGCATAAAAGGGATACTTATTACAAATTGGATGGCTATCCTGCAGATTTTCAGTTTAATAAAGGAAAGTCAGGATCGAAGGTCAAAGCTAATCATGTTCACTCAAGTCAAGAGCAAGTGTTAAACACTAATTCTGCACCTGACAATAACAAAGGAGGAGCTAATCTAGGCAATATCTTGACTCTAGAACAGTATGCACAATTGCTTCAGCTACTGGGAAAGGAGAACATGGGAGCACCATCTACTAATCTGGTAGGTAAAATCGTTTCCTTATACTCAAATTACAATACTGCAGATGATTGGATTCTAGATTCTGGTGCTACTGACCATATGACCCGTAATTTCCAAAATTTTGAGTCTTCTGTTGCTAGTGAACCATCCATAACTAGTTAAAGTTTCAATGTCTCTTTCAGTTGAAAATTTCAGTACCAGTCTATAAACGATAAAGTTTACAATTTGCATTGTAATAAACCATTTGCTATGCCTAATTTATTCAATATATCAAAGGTGTGCTTTATTTCAAAAACTCAATGCTGAATCATAATATTTTATACCAATAATTGTAATAAACAAACTGCCAAACCATCATGCACCCCAATTATGGATGACGATTTTTTACTTCTTTTGTCAGTATGGCTGCATTGCATTGGTATTCCGAAGGTCTAACCATTTTGACATGTTGGATGTGTATTAATAACAATTTTATAAATGCATTGCATTGACATTTCAGAGGTCTAAATAAAGAGATACAAAGGTTGGAGTTAGTTTCTTCATAATATGATAAATTTGACAATTTGGATTGTAATAAACCATATGCTGAGTCATAAGTTATTGAACATATCAAAGGTGTGCTTTATTTCAAAAACTCAATGGTGAACCATAATATTTTATGCTAATGAATTGTAATAAACAAACTGCCGAACCAATCGTGCTATCTGATTATGAATGACAATTTGTTACTTCTTTTGTTAGTATGGGTGCATTGCATTGACATTCTAGAGGTCTAACTATTTTGACATGTTGGATGTGTATTAATAACAACTATATAGGTGCATTGCAATGGTATTACAAAGGTCTAAATCAAAAGATATAAAGATTGGAGTTAGTCTCGTCATATCTTGTTTTGTAGCTTTACAATTGCTCATTTTTGGTGCATTGGATTTGTAGTTTAATGAAATCTACGTAGGATTGCTATTAATAATTATATAGGTGCATTGTGTTGACATTGCAAATGTTTATGGATATATATATTTATCTAAAATTGATTAGTGCATTATACTGTTGTGTGATATTTTTAATGTGAGATTACCATTAATGATCAGGATAGTAGAATTTTGGTTTAATTTCGGTCTCCGCTTTTGGGTAGTGCTTTTTTAAAAGTGTTAATGAAATAAATGGTACTGTTATGTAGATTTTTATACAGTATTAATGGAATTCATAAAAGCAGATATTTATGTTAATATAACAGGATTGTTATATATTTGTTTTCACTTCACCTTCTTAGATATTTTCGTGGTGTTTGATTTGTCGTTATTTAATTTTGTTATTATTGTTATGTTGTTTATGAAATGTTATTGACGTTAATGCAATTTTGTAGATAGATATTTATCTGAAAGAAATCGATACATTGTATTTGTTATGTATTATTTTTAATGCAAAATTAATGTGAATTGTGAGGAGTATTTATTTGAATGTGAAAGGTTCTATACATAACTCTTGAAATTAATGTGTTTGTCATATACATGTAGTTGTTTATGTTGTCATACACGATTAAGAGAAATAACTAAAAGTACTTAAAAGTACATTGTTAGATAATTGTTATATGTGTTTGACTACTATGCTCTTATTATAAATATTTTTTATTGCATCTTGGTGTAGGTATACTCAGCTAAAAAAAAAAAAAATTAAAAAAAAAGAAAGCAAATTGCTGGTATAGTTGAAATATAGTTCTTGTTACAGGTAATGTGATACCTTCAATTGTTTTTACCTTTCTATTGTAATACTGTGTATGTTGAACTATGAATTCGCCTATAAAAACTATTAATTTGCGTATAATTATATTATAGAATTGTAATAAAGAAGCCGACGAACAATATTGTAGTGACAATTGTAAATTAGTAAGTTCTTCTTGGAGTTTAAAATTTCAGTACTAAAGATGAATTTCTTTTTACAGGCAAGTCATAACAATGTCTAATAATTCACTTAAAGATATTGGTGAATCAAGAGATGACTGGATAGTCACTGGCAAAGTATCTAAATTATGGGAATGTAGGAAGTTCAGAATGGGTGACAAACTTATGAGCCTTGACATGATTTTGATTGATCAATAGGCATAAAATATAATCTGAAAATAATGTTAAGACTTTTATTTTCGATTTATACAGATTTGTTCAAATTTGTAATTTTCATTGGTTTTTTAGAATCAAGTCATTCATGGCTCGATACCAAAGAATAGGATTACGAAGTTTAAAAATCAACTTCATGAAGGGTCGATATATTTGATCAGACATATAAAAGTCATACCGTCTGCTCCTTACAAACTTGTTGATGGTATATATTGTATACAATTTCTCGTGATCACAACTGTGCAAGAAATAAAAGAATCGAGAATTGTTATTATGAGATATAAATTTGAATTTGTTGGTCTTCATGATCTTCATACTAGAGCAAACGATACAAGGTTATTATTAGGTATAGTTAATTTGAATATTTGTATTTTAAATGCATAAGAAATATCTTGTTACATCAAATGTAATAAATTATATGCAGATATCTTTGGAGTTTTGAATGCAATAGGAGAAATTGAAGAGATCAAATCAATAAAGACTAAAAAAAGAGACATTAGATTGCAGATGGCACAGTAAATTCTTTTGTTAATGTTTTTACGTTCTTCTTCCACTTCAAAATAACTCACACCAATATTAATTTCAGAGAGACAATTGACATTATGTTATGGGGAATTTTTTTTGAAGAGATCAATGAAGATTTGCAATCAGCAAATACCAACCCAATTGTCATAAAAGTTACTTGAACAAATGTTAAAGATTTCCAAGGTAATAAAAATATATTATATGAAATTAATATATTTTCGATAAGTAATTTATTCTTTTTCCATACAGGAAGATTATATCTCAATATAACTTCGGCATCTAGAATTTATATAAATTTAGATGTTGAGGAGGTGCATTCTCTACAGAAAGAGTATGTGTTTGACAAACAATATTTTAAAATAATTTCACAGATAGATTCATTTTTAACATTTTATATGCTCTTTGTTATTTCAGAAAAGGAATTCTGCCCGTAATTCAATTACAGAAGAAGATTCTAAATCAAGTTCCGATTGAGAAGGAAATGTTTGAGAATAAAACATCACTGAAATATGCTACCAATCTAATGTGGCATAATGTTGATGAGGTATAGTATTCACTAAAACGTTAAACTGATTATTATCACATAGTTTGTGAACAAAAATTACATTTGAATAGGTGATGGTTGAATAGGAGAAGATAATGGAAGTTGATGATAGATATGGTTGGTGTTACAATTCCTACACTTCATTTGAGACATTGATTTATAAACAATATCTGAACAGTTAATATCTGAAATTGTTTATAAATCAATGTCTAAACAATATATATATATAGTCTTATATATATATATATATATATATATATATATATATAAAGAGAGAGAGAGAGAGAGAGAGAGAGATAAGAGATTTATCTGAATGTTAGATTGCTATTATCTTGTGTATAATATATTTGATCTAATTTAAGGTTTACATTTTTTTTTTGTATTGTATTGTATTGTATTGTATTGCTTTTATTTCTTAAATAATTTATGCATAATAATATTTATATACTTCTTACTGGTGTATTTTTCTTACATCTTTATTTTATTGTTTGTTAATGTAAATATAGTTGGATGAAATGATTGCTCCTTATAGTTACAGTATAGTTCCTATTAAAGGTAATGAATATATTCTTTTTGTGAACTACTTTTGTATGATTGTTAAATTGAATTTTGATTGTGATATAAAATTCAAATCACTCAAGTTGTTTAATATAAGTGAGCTTAGTGATCCTAATTTTTGAAAATATTTACATAAATTCTTGGAAACCAATAAAGGACAAATTGAAAACTCCATGGTTCATCATAATTTTGCATTAGTATTGTAATCCATTAAGTTCTCCATGAGATCAAAATTTAATTGATGAACCACTTATTTATGTATAATGGCCCTGTAGAATTGTAACGAGTCAATTGCAGTACCATAACGTATCTATAATTGTTATAGACACAGGTATCTTTTTGGTTATAATATCAGAGTCGAACCTATTCTCAGTTGTCAAACCAACAAATAATGATATACTTGTGATAGACCATTGCCGAACCAACAATTTATTCACAATTATAATAATAAATGTCTCCTTTATTTGGAAATCTCTTTGTTGACGAACTATTGTTTATGCATGGCTGTAATAGATGAAGCTCTATTTCAGTTAAAATCTTGCTGCAAAACCATAATATTCCATGCTATAAAGTTATAATAAAACATTTGTCGATCCATAAATTTATATAAAAAAACTATAGTAAATCATTTGTTATCAATTTTTACATACAATTATAATAACCTAGACTTGGAAAAGGTAAAAAAAGAAGGGGAATTAATATAATATATTTTTTGTTTTCGTTTGGTACAAAATTGTAAGATAGTTATTACGTATCAAGATGCAGTAGCTATACAGTCATATGTTTAGAAATTATATTTGCAAGTGATTGAAAACTACAGATTGGAATATGATTCTAGAAAAATGAGTATCGTTGATTTGAGAACAAAAATATGCAAGGAGACTAGAAAATTGAGAATGTTTATATTGAAAAAAAAAAGACCTAGGTTTCCAAAGCCAATCAAAAAGTCAATCTCCAAAAAGGAAAAAGGTATTTAATATTAGAACTTCATATAATTATTATCTAGAAGTAAAGGAGTTCAATCTATATCTTCGTTGTGATAATTTGTTTTAGTTATCTGCCAACTATAAATTAGTGTATTGACATATGAAGTTCAGATCAAAATGATCCATAATAAAGCTCCAAACGAAAGTAACTAGCTTCTTTATTTTGGTGTAGTCATATAATTATTTTGTATATTACATGGTTGTCAATATTTTTTTGATAGATATGAAATAGTTGTCAAATGAACTAATTATTGTTTTTTTTAATGATATAATTTGTTGTGTAATATAGTCTCAATCATATTATTATTGTTTTGAATTCCAGGTGAGGCATCTAAAAAGCAAAAACAATGTGTATTGAAGACAAAGAAAAGTTCAACAATTTATTTACATGTTTCTGTAAATATAAATGAGATATTTAATTACTATTTTTGTCATTTGGTTAAGCTTTTTGATGATATAAATTGTTGCATAATATAGTATCAATCATATTGTTATTATTTTGAAATCCGGCTGAGACATCTAAAAAGTAGAAACAATGTGTATAGAAGACAAAGAAGGGTTCAACAAGTTCTTTAAAGTCTTTTGTAAATGTAAATGAGATATCCGAGGAAAATAGAATAGAGAGAATGTCTAAATTCAAAAGGAAGAGAGGTAAAAAAATATCATATCATGGTTACCTAAGTTTTCTAGATTATCATAAATTAAATTGGCTTACTAAATGTATGTTTTTTGGTGTTTCTCCATGTGCAGAGCTTGATTCTAATATTCCAGTTACTGATACAAAACAATACAATCGTGAGTTTTGAATTTGACAACATACATCTAAACATTCAGTTTGTTATATTTTAAAAACATAATGTTATTTCATTGCATCGTGAAAATAAAGGTGTGGAACTTTGCTGAACCTTTTTTAAATTGGAAATGCCGTTGAATATCGTGATGATCTTTTTTATAATTTTCATTTCTAGGTACACATTGAAAAAAAAAAAGAAATCTTTATCAAAGACAAGTAGAGGTTCAAAATCTCGCTCAACAGAAAGAGGTAACTAATATCATATTGTTACTTATATATGTTTAAATGTTAACTCAAATATTAAAGTTACTCGGATAAAAGAATATCATTATGAGTTTCCAAATTAACAGTAAACATTTAAGTATTAACTTTATTACTTTCTAAAAATATCACATTATTTCTTTGCACAGTGGAAAAAGAGCCTTGGAACTTTGGTGAACCATCATACAAGTGCATTCATTATGGATAAGTTATGTGGTATGAAGAGTGAACTGTTAAGAACCAAAAGCCAACCATTCCTTTGTTTTCATTGTGTTGTATGGATAGCAAAATTTAGTTACTGTTATTGAAAGAATCGCCAAAACCATTAAAAGGTTTATTGGATGTAGTTAGTGGTAATAAGAGGATTAGTTTCAAAGGCAAGTTAAGAATATACAATTCATTGTTCTCATTTACATCAATGGGAGGACATTTGACCATGGGATTAATCAAGGGGATGGCCCATACGTTTTAAAACTTTGTGGGCAAAATTACCACCGAATAGGATCGTTGCTTCCACCTGAAGGAAGGAAACCTCAGTTTGTGCAGCTTTAGATTTATGACACAAAGTACGAAACCAATCACAGATTAAACTCTATACGAGGTAATACATGTGATGGTACTCTTGACAGAGAATTAGTGCAGGAATTGCAATTGATGTTTGATATGAATAATGAATTGGTTAAAAGTTTTCGTTTTGTCAGGAATCATAGGAATGATATTACAAATATGCATTTGTGGTTAAAAATGAAAAGGGAAAAAGATGCAAGACAATACAATTTGCCAACTGCATTTGAAATTGTAGGTTTAATTGTTGCTGATATTGGAATTTCAGAAGCTGGAAAAGATGTCATTGTTTATCATTCAAAAATGGGTCTTCAAAGGATTTCTGACTTGCATTCAAGCTTTATGGCATTAAGTTATCCATTATTATTCCCATATGGAAAAGATGGATACAAAATTGACATTAACCATAAGGAGTTTCCTACCAAAAAGTCTTCAAAAGAAACAGGCTAAGCATGAATGCATGCTTTATGGATACAGAATTGACATTAACCATAAGGAGTTTCTCGACAAAAAGTCTTCAAAGGCTATTCCCATATGAAATTGTAGGTTTAATTGTTGGTGATATTGGAATTTCAAAAGCTGGGAAAGATGTCATCATTCATCATTCAAAAATGGGTCTTCAAAGGATTTCTGTCTTGCATTCAAGCTTTATGGCATTAAGTTATCCTATATTATTCCCATATGGAGAAGATGGATACAGAATTGACATTAACCAAAAGGAGTTCGCCGACAAAAAGTCTTCAAAGAGAAACAGGCTAAACATGAGAGAATATTATGCATTTCGATTGTAGTATAGATTGTATTAAGGGCATACTCTGATGAGATCTGGTAGATTATTACAGCAATATATTATAGATGCATATATGGCTATTGAAGAGGGAAGATTTCGTTGGATTAGAAAAAATCAGAAAAAATTAAAGAGTGATTTGTATAGCGGATTGATGGATGCCATTTCAAAAGATAACATTAATGCACAACATCTATGGAAATCTATGTTGTTCCCTTCATCTCACACTGGCAGTCCCTGACACCGTGTTCAGAATTATCAAGATGCAATGGTGATTTACAAATGTTTTGGATATCCAGATATTATTCTGATGTTCACCTGTAATCCCAAGTGGCCAGAAATACAATATCTACAGAATTGTATTGGACAATGTGATCAAGATTGTAGAGTAACTGCATTTTGCAGAGTTTTTGAGATCAAATTGCTTGAGATAATGCGAGAGATAAAAAAAGAAGAATATTTTGGTGAAACAGTGGTAAGTAAGTACTACAATGAATAATATTTCTACTTTCTTTAAAAATTGTGGTTTATTGATAATTTATAATTTGAAATTATACTATACCAACTATAGCTGAACACGTTATGATTTTTTTTGTCAGTTATCTACACGATTGAGTTCCAAAAGAGAGGCCTTCCACATGCTCATATATTGGTTTTTCCACAACCTGAATATAAGAATCCTTCGGCATCCAAAATAGATGAAATAGTTTATGCTAAAATATCGAATAAGGAAACTAATCCTGTTGCCTTTGCAGCTATCGAGAACCACATGATCCACGGTCCATATGGTGATGTTAACAAGAATTCACCATACATGGAGAAAGGCAAATGTAAAAAACATTTTCCAAAGAAATTTGTCAATAAAAAATCTGTGGATGACGACGGATATCCAATGTATAGAAGACAAAATAATGAAGCATTTGTTAAGAAAAAGGGTATCAAACTGGATAACCGTTTTGTTGTTCCTTATAATAGGAATCTTTTGGTTAAGTTTGATACTCACATGAATATTGAAATATGTAATCAACATAGATCAATCAAGTATCTATTCAAGTATGTCAACAAAGGGTCGGAAAAAACGACCGTTTCTATGAAAACTGAAAACAACGGTCAACAAAATAATTAGTGTAAGATTTTACAAGAGAAAGATTATGTACAAAATGAATGAAATATAATGTTTTCATATTGTTTGTTGATATTGTTATAAATATGATGCTAATTAATTCAATAAAAAACATTACAGATATATCTCTTTTAGGAAGCTTGCTGGAGGATATTTCAGTTTGACATATATTACAGAGAACTAGCTGTTGAAAGATTGCCATTCCACTTAGAGAAGGAACAAACAATTATTTTCGATCCAAATAAGTGTTTGGTTAAACTTTTGGAAAGCAAAGTTTTCACACAAACAAAATTAACTGAATGGATGAAGTGTGATCAACGATATCATTTCGCAAGAACGTTGACTTATTCTGATTTTCCAAGAAAATGGGTTTGGAATGATATAGAAAGACAATGGTTCCCACAACAAAAAGCAAGTTGTATTGGCAGGGTATATTTTACATTCCTAGGTAGTGGTGAGAAATATTATTTGCGAATGCTTCTCAACTTAGTAAGAGGAGCGATGTCATTTGAAGATATTCGAACTGTCAATGATAAATATTCAGTACATTCAAAGATGCATTATTCATTAGGGTTGTTGGATGATGATAAAGAGTGGAATGATTGCTTAGATGAAGCATCAATGTGGACTACTAAAAGGCAGTTAAGACAGCTATTTGTAACTATTCTTGTATATAATGAAGTGGTAAGTCCAAGAGACTTGTGGAGAGCAAATACAAACGCCTATCTGAAGATATTCCCTACATTCTTAAATAGAAAATGCAGATGACATAATTGAAATGCATTGAGGAACAGATTCAGAATCATGCATTGTTCGAGATTGAATACCTAATTAAAAAGAGAGGAAAATCCTTGGCTAATTTCCCTGGAATGCCAATTCCAAACTGTTTAGTTTTTGAAAATTCACAAAATAAATTAATTGTTGAGGAATTAAATCATGATACTGACAACATCAAAACACCACATAGTGATTTATACAAGGGTCTCAACAATGGCCAGAGATGCATATATGATTCAATCCTTAATTCGGTTAACAATAAAAAAGGAACACCATTCTTTGTTTATGGGCATGGTGGAACAGGCAAAACCTTCCTATGGTCAACAATTATGGCAAAATTAAGATTCGAGGGTAAAATTGTTCTAGCTGTAGCTACATCAGGAATTGCTACATTGTTGCTATCCGGTGGAAGAACGACACATTCACGTTTTCGAATACCTTTAGATATCACTGAGGACAGTACATGTGATATAAAAAAAGGGACACAATTGGCAAAACTACTTGATCAAACAACTTTGATAATTTGGGATGAAGCAACCATGGCAAATAGGTATTGCTTTGAAGCTCTTGACAAAACTCTGAAAGATATTTTGTCTGCAAAAAATCAATCAAATGCAGATAGAATATTTTGAGGCCTCACTGTTGTCCTAGGTGGGGATTTTAGATAGATTCTACCAGTTATACCAAAAGGGAAAAAACATGACATAATACAAGCCTATTTATCATCATATTCCCTTTGGAAAGTTGAGACTTATAGAGAACATGAGGTTGAAGACAAACTTGGTAAACCCAACAGAATTGGATAACTTGAAAGCTTTTGACAAATGGTTACTTGATATTAGAGAAGGAAGAGATGTTGCAGGAGATGAAAGTTACATCCAAATTCCTAAAGATTTGAAAATCGCTCAACATGCTAGTCACGAAGAAACAATTATGAATGCTGTTTTTCCAGATTTAACTTCTCAGATAAATAATGTTGACTATATCAGAGAAAGAGCAATATTAACACCCAAAAATAAGATAATACATAAATTGAATGACTACATCACTCAGAGTCTGCCATCAGATGGTGTTAGAGTAGATGCCCTAGAGCCAATCAATTATTGTAGAATTGACTCTTTGTAATAGTGTTCATTAATCAATAAAAGACATTTTATTCTATATCGCGTAAATCATTATTATTGCAATATGTATTGATATATGTCCTTAGAATGGTAGAACCGTGACGAGGGTATCAAGTGTTTCAAATCTTGATAGTGAGAACCCTATGAGCACATATGGTGGCCATTCTAGAAAAGTCCGTAGCCCCAAATTATTCTGAAGTAAAGGCACAAATAATACGATAAGGTCATAGTGTTGAACGACCCTGTCAAAGGGCAGTGACTGATCTCACTTGTCAAGGTTGTTTGGTGACAACCTGGTGCAACACAGGGTGCTTGCTGTAGGCGATTACACCGCAGTAAGTCACTGGACTGACCCACCAGAGGATCATATGGATGGTAACCTAGTGTTATGGAAAAATCCTCTAACGAATGGTGGTGCGTGATCCTTAGACTTGAGATCACCAGAGCGCCTTGTGCACCGATTGGTGCAGTTTGACACTAGCCTAACGCAGTTCTTTTCAGAGCGTCAATACAATGGTGATTGGCTGTATTGAGGAGTATCAAGACTATGGTGGATTGAGATGATTCATCATTCCCGGGTACGAAAGAAGTACACAGGCGTAATTTAGTATATGGCAATGACGTTAAAACTGTGGCCACAGGGGGATGAGTTATTGTCTATCCAGTTATAATACGGGTCATTGGTCTAGAAACGAATACATAATATCGAGAGTAACCGAAGGTTGACACTATTTCTATGCCTTGTCTCATCGAGATAACGTATGATGAAAGGATCGAATTGCACGTAACCAATACATTGACAGGTAGCTACTTTGCTGAATGAATCTATCGGGTGGCCATGATGCCTGCTAGGGGCCAATCTTGGTCTGTGTATTAGTGAGTCGATTAATTGGTGTTAATCGATACTATACACGCCGATATGATGAAGAGCCTATGGGTCACACACATAGAAGACAATTTAAGATCCAAGAAGAAAGAAGGGCGTTTTCGTCTTTTAAGGCGCAAGGGTATTTTGGTAATTCACGTGCAATTAAATTTGCTAAGGTCGTAGCCTTTATTTAATTTGTTAGAAAAATTAAATAACTGAAATTCGTTTAAATGTGTGTTCGCACATATTAAATATATATTATCATTATGTTAAATGTTAAATCATATATATATTAATTGATTTTAATTGAGATAATGATGGAAAAATAAAATATTAAATTGGGAGTGTTTGGCAACATGGGGTGTTTGGGTTGGAGCCTAAGCCTATTCCGTATGGGATTAGGGCAAATTGATTAACTATAAAAAGAAAAGTGTGTGTGTTAATTAATTAATTAATTGATTTCTTTTGAAATTAAAACACACACAACAGCCCCATCTCCTCCCACGCCAGATTTGGGTTTTAGCCTAAATCAAATTCCTTTGATTTCTTTTCTTCTTAATCTTAAAGCTAAAGAGGATCTAGCAAATCCCTCTTTGGTCCTTTTTGAGATTGTCTTCATGTGGACTACGCAGGTTCGGTCCTACACTTGGATCGGTAGCAAAACATTCGTCGACAAATTTAGAGGAGCCTCCAACGTGCGTTTGTTTTCTTTAAACTCAGATTTATTTTTCTGCAGATTTTATTTAATATGAATTGTAAAATTATACCTTTGATCTTGGCTCATGTAAACGATCCCTGAATTATATTTTTTTTGTTTCCGCTGCGTGTATGGGACCGTTTACTAACAGATGGAAAGACATATTTCAGCTCGAATAGCACTTGCAGAGTAGCAGGTATCTCAAACAATGATGACATTCTCTATTCGACAATTTCTTAATTCTCTGATGTGCTTCGGCATGCCCAAACATGAATTGGATTTGAAAATTGGCATTCCAATTATATTGCTGCGTAATTTAAATCAATCTGATGGTCTTTGCACTGGAACAATATTGATTATAACCCATTTAGGAAAGTGGTCCATATAAGCAATGATTATTACCAGGTCAACTATTGGAGGTATTGTTACGATTCCCAGAATAATAATGTCGAATGCATATATGAAGTGGCCTTTCAGGTTGAAGAGGAGACAGTTACCTGTGACAGTTAGCTTATGTATGACAATAAACAAAAGCCAGGGTCAATCACTCAAAATGGTAGGATTGTATATGAAACATCAGGTCTTTACACATGGTCAATTATACGTTGCACTATCAAGAGTAACTTCAAGACAAGGTATCAAGATTCTGCTAGCCTTGCAAAAAGATGAACTGGCAGAGACATTGACAAATATTCAAAGAAGTATTTAACTAAAGGGATTGATATGTTGTATATAATATAACTCATTGTTTATAACATAAGGGATTGATACATTGTATATAATATAACACATTGTTTATGAGAGACTAATGTGAAAAATTAAAGATATTTATATGAATAAGAAAATGTTACATTAAATGTTTAAATATATACAAAAACATAAATTCCTCAATACAAAGTTATTGATACGTTTTATATTATTATTGTCGAATACAATGAATGCTACATTATATGTGTTATATGTTATAAGTACATTTTTTTTTACATACACAAAATTAGCATCAATTAAATACATCTACATCCGTAATAATAACCCAACTACAAACTCTTGCATGGCAAACATTGTCAAGATATTTAACATTAATATTACAATTAAATGGTTTAAATATTTACAGAAGTAACATTACATAGATTGGAGATGTTTTTTTTTATATATGCAAAAATTAGCTTCAATTAAATACATCCACATCCATAATAATAAGCCAACTACAAACTCTTGCATGACAAACATTATCAAGATATTTAACATTAATATTACAATTAAACGGTTTAAATTTTTACAGAAGTGGCATTAAGTAGACTGGAGAAAGGTACAACAGCATTGCAGTCAATATAATCTCTATTAGATGACATCTTCTCATTCTTCAACACAATTGTCTTTAAAAAACTAGTCTTCATTTGGAAATATTACCTTAAATTCTTTTACACAAGCTTCTCTAGTGGCCAAAAACATTTCTGACACTGAATCAAAAGCTTCTTCTCTATCTTTCTCAGCTTGTGAAAGTAAAGATTTGATCTTATTATTTTCATCAAACAATTCATTACTTTTCTTTTTAAAGACTTCCTTTTGCTGCCACTTATTTGCAAAAGACTGTTCAACATTACTAAATGATTCTTGAGAGTGTTTCAATTATGTTTTTACCTTTTCAAACGCCTCCTTCGATATCTTCATCTGGTCTTCCAATCTACGAACCTCAAAAATCATGTCTTCATTTTCTTTTTTCAAATTTGAGATCACATCTTTTGAAACAAGCCAACGTTCTCTGATTTCTAACAAACCTTAAAAAGCCTATTTCAAAAACAATGAAACCACGTTAATATCGCTATGCCAAATAAAGTATATATTCAATTACATATGTGACAAAGTGAAAAAACTTACCTCTTTCCCCAGACTGAATGTTGTCCTGTCTAGATCTTCTTTAGAAAGAGTTTTCCATTTCCATTTAGAATTCGTATTTGGACCCTCTTGTTGACAAGTTTTCTGCGTTTCACCAATTACATAATGAAATTTCTGCTGATTGATTATCTTCTTCTTCAATCAATTCAACATGGCAGGAACCAAAATCAAGTTTCACAAGATTGGAGACCGATGCAGGTAAAACAGAAGTCTATAATGGCATTAATAATTCTAACTTGGAATCATTGATTGATCCCCTTTCATATAGTACTTCAGAATCAAGCCTCTGAATAAATTTCATCAAGCTTTTTTGGAGCCATTACTACAATTAAAAAATAAAATTTCATCAAATAGAAAAAAAAAAAAAAAAAACAAATCATCAGTCAACTTAATAGAAATTGTAAGACTTTGTTATTGCTTGGGAGACATTTATTCTTCGTAAAATGTGATAGAGACTCAAGATTACAAGTGGTGATTGTAACTTGAAAACAAAATAACATGCAAGCACTGTATCATATTGCTATTAATATACTCACCACATATGACAATACAGGTATAAAATTTCTAATGAAATTAGTAAAACAACTAAACTGTTTCCACAAAATGTAAAATTGCATGGAAGTTTCCAAATCCATGACTCCAACTGCTACAATTCTCCTTAAAAGAACGATATCTCAGACTTACTACAAAGAACACTAAAACCTTGTACATTGGAACAAATAAACGTCACCACAAAATATCACATACTAAAAATGTAAACAAGGTACGAACATTTAGTATACATTCCAAAAGCGAGGAAAAGTAAATGTATTGAAATCATAAAAAATTTTTGGATAAAAATAAAACAAAAAAAATTAGTACTGGGATACATCTAAGTTTTTCGAAAACTAAATAGATAATTAGATGATAACAATGTTGGTAACCTTTGAAGGCCTTGTACCAATGACATTTCATAACATCAATTCATAAAACAATGACAGTATTACAAGTTATGCTAAATACAACAAGATAATAAACAAAATGGTAATGAGAAAGACACCAATTTTAGCAGTAGATTTACCAAGAAAATAATGTGCAACAAGACTACAAGAGAAACGAATAAGCAACATGAGCATAGCAAATTATAAGCACAACCATCTAACAACAACTTCTTACAACTATGATAACAAATGTGAAAACTCCGTAAGAATAACATGTACTATAATCAAAGTTAAAATTGATGACAAATTAATTAAAAAAAAAAATGACATTGTCACTGTAACTAAAGAGAGTTTACTTTACTTATCTCAACTTTAGTCAACGAGGAAAGAAGGATGTGGAAAACACAACAAACTAACTGTGACAAATGCCCTTAATGCCGAAACTGACAAAGAAAAGCCTAAATCTCAAAATTTACTTTAAGTAAAATACTAAACATTAAAGCCCCATATTGACGTTAAATATCAACATCTTACTAAACGACAACGTTTATCATCACTTATGAATTTTACAAAACCAAAATGACAGCGCACTATAATACTTTAATATTACCATTTCAATTGACCAATATTAGTAAAATATTCCCGTTTCAAAATATAGAAACTTAACATAAAAGTATAAAATAAGGAAAAATCAAAGATTCCTTCAAAATCTCACTATCAAACACTTAATGTGACAATAGAAATGAATTTGAGACAAATGATTACAAAATCAATAGAATTTCAAATGCAATAAGATAAGCAATAATAGTTCCATACATAAAATAATATGAATTAGAAACAATATTTCCAATTCAAAGTACAAAAAACGTAAATATATAAGTATGATATAGTGAAAAAAGAGAAATCATTATGATTAAATTGTAACGACATAAATGACGAATAAAATATTCATTTACGTATTTCTTTGAAACCATTCATCAAACAGTCAACAACAATTATAATTGGTGAAAAAACGAAATTTATATGCATTTAAAAAAAATTGTACTAATCGAATGTATCAAATACTTAATATACCTACATAGTGTGAATATTTTAACACAGTATAGCGAGAAAGAAGCAAAAAATGAGAGAAAGAAAAATAGAGCACTATAATCTTTTTTCTTCACCTTCCGCAAGAAAGAAAAATTACAGAATTTATACAATAAGACTATTGGTTTTGGTTTGTTTGATCTACAACTTGCGTTATTGGTTTTGGTTTGTTTGATCTACAACTTGCGTCTCCACTTGCAGGCCAACTTTTGTCTATTTTGTAACTTGTAGTGCAATTTGTTTTCCCATTTGCATGCCATTAGAAAGTGATAAAAGTGTGAAGAAAATTGGCGCCAATTCAGCTTTAATCCTGCATTGCATATGACTTCTATAGTTTGGACCTTTTTTCCTTAAGTGAAGCTTGATCTTTTGGTTAACATCGTCCCTCAAGCTAAAACTTAAGCAAAAAAAAAAAAAAAAAAAAAAAAAGAAAAAGGGTGATACGGGGATAATCTGGATTGATTCGAATATAATGGACTAATTCTCCTTTTGGGAACTGTTTATTTCTGCTGTTGGATCCTCAGAATTTGAGGCTTGACATGCTAAGGATCGCCCCTCAAGTTCAAATGGGGAGGAGGTAACAACAATGCGAAGATTATCACAAAGAATTTGAAAGCAAGAACCAGACAGTGGCTTTGTCAAGATATCAACAACCTGAAACTGAGAGGCAGCATATTGAACCATCAGGCGTTTGGAATGAACCATTTCTCGGACAAAGTGAACGTTAATTTTGATGTGTTTAGTGCATGCATGGAACACGAGGTTGGCTGCAAGAGCACCTGCATTTGTGTTATCACCCTAGAGAATAGGAACACTAGGGATGGTAATATGGAGCTCATGAAAAAGGTTTTGGAGCTTAGCCACTTCATTGGAAGCCTAAGCAAAGGCATGGTACTTAGCTTCAGTGGAAGAGAGAGCTACCACCTGTTGCTTTTTGGAACTCCATTGGATTAAATTAGACCCAAGAAAGAGGCAATAACCGTTGGTAGATTTTCGATCAGAAAAATTACTTGCCCAGTCAACATCTATATAGCCTTCACGATGCAAGGTAGGACACTTTCAAAAGGTAAGTCCATGACTTAGAGTGTCTTAAAGATAACGAAGAACATGCTTATAGGCTATCCAATGATTAGATGTTGGTGCTTTAAGGAATTGACTCAGCCTATTAACGGTAAAGGAGATGTCAAGTCTACTCATTATAAGATACTGAATAGCACCAATAAGACTGCTATACAAGGAAGGCTGATCAAAGAGAGGTCCATCATCAAATTGCAACTTGGAACCAAACACCATGGAGTAGTACACGGGTTGCAATTTTGCATACCAAATCACTGGAGAATTTCTTTAGCATATTTTTGCTGATTTAGTTGAAGACCATGAGGTGTATGAATGACTGAAATGCCAAGGAAGTACTGAATAGGACCAAGAATCTTGAGACCAAAAGTAGCATCCAAATGAGTGACAATTTGTTGAGTAAAAGAAGTATTATTGTCAGTGAGTAGGATGTCATCTACATAAACAAGTATGTAGACAACCGTGGTATCTTGATGATAGTAGAACAAGCTGGAGTCTGATGTAGAATTGGTGAAACCATGATTGACCAAGGCTGACTTAAGTTTGTCAAACCATGCTTGGGATGCCTGCTTCAGCCCATACAGGGCTTTGTGAAGTTTGCAGATGTAGGATGGTTTGGAAGGATCAATAAAATCCCCTAGTTGAGATATATACACAGACTTGATGAGGTCTCCATTGAGGAATGCGTTGTTAAACGTCGACTTGTTGCACTTCCCATCTATTATAGACAGCAAGGGAGAGTATAACTCTAATGGTGGAAGCTTTAATAATAGGAGAAAACATCTCAAAATAATCAATGCTGGGAACCTGATGAAAACCTTTCACGACAAGATGTACTTTATACCATTGAAGGCTTCCATCAATATTTAACTTGACCTTAAAGACCCATTTGTTCCCAACCACAGTCATATCGTCTCTATATGGAACTAAAGTCCATGTATGATTAGTTTGTAGTGCATCAAACTCGGCTATCATGGCTTTTAACCAAAGAGGATGCTGAAGAGCAGCAACAATAGAAGAAGGCTCTGTATGAGTCTCAGGTAGAATTGAACTGATGAGGGCTTTTGCTTTCTATCTGGTTATCATTAGATGGACATTTTGAGTAAGAGGGTGAGATGGTGGAGGAAAGGAAGAAGGTGTTGTAGTAGGATAACCCCGAAGATCAACCTCCAGCTAAATTGAGGGAGATTGTGGAGAAGTACTGATGATAAGAGATTTGAAGATAACATGATTAAGGACAGGGGATGTAGTTGATGATGATAATAATCGAGAGGAATTAGGCATAGGCTGTTTTAGAGAAGAAACGTCAATTAGAAATTTCCAAGATTGAGAAGACTACAGACAGTTTATGGCTTTGGTGGGAGCAAGTGTAAGAGTGAAATCATAAGCAAAAGGGAAGACTTGCTTATTAAATTTTACACTTTGAACAATGTAGACTTTGCCGTGAGAATTAAGACAAAAATGTCCCTTATGATGTGAGCTATACCCCAAGAGAACACATTGCTCAGAATGAAAAGAAAACTTATGTTTTTGGTAAGGTCTGATGAAGGGAAAGCATTAGCATCCAAAAATATGAATACCCTGGTAGTCCGGGGACTTATGAAGAAGCTTCTAAAAAGGAGTTTGATTATGTAAAACCACCATAGGTAACCTATTAATAAGATACACAGTCGTGTGAAAGCCAAACACCAATATTCAAGTGGCATAGATGCTTGAGCCAACAATGTTAATCCCATCTCAGTCACATGTCTATGCTTAAGTTCTATTTTACTATTTTGTTGGTATGTGTGAGGGTATGGATGCCTAAAATGTATCCCTTGTTGGGCAAAGTACAAGGCTAAGGGGCGAAATTCTCCACCCTAATCTGATTGAAATGTCCTTATCTTACTATCAAATTGTTGAGCAACTATTTATACGAACTGTTGTATTATATTGTTAACTTCAGATTTGAACTTCATTCGATAGATCCAGGAGTATCTAGTGTAGTCATCAACCAAGAGTAAGTAATATTTAAAACTAGTAGCTGAGCTGATAGGGGTAGGTCCCCAAACATCTGTAAAAACAAGCTCAAAAGGTGTATTTGTTTGAGAGCTGGAAAGAGGAAAATGACTTTGATGAATCTTCCCATATTGACATGCTTCACAAAAACTAATTTTATTTAAGCTATGATCTATTACATTCAAATTTGTAACAAGAGTTTTAAATACAGAAGAATGAGGATGACTAAGTCTTCTGTGCCATAACTTCCCTGCTTTATCAATAGCTGAATGTAAAGATACATTATGGGCTAGTAGTGGCTGGACATGAGGTATCAAGACTGGATGAGTTATTCAAATATGCAGTAGCAGGTGTAGCAGACTTTGAACTGATGGAAGAGTCTGTCAAATTAAGTAAAACTTGAGAGACTTGCAGTTGTAGAGATATTACTGTAGACGACTCAGCTTGTTGATTGTTGAGGGCAGTTGGAATGTGAAGCTGATAGAGTCCATTACGTACATAGCCTTTAAGTAGAATCACCTGTGATGTCTTGTCCTTAACAACACATTCATCCGTAGAAAATTCAATAACCACATTGTTGTCATGTGTAATCTTTGAAATACTTAGAGGATTTTTTGTTACTTAAGGTACACAGAGAATATTTTTAAGTTGTAAGGATTTTTTTATATAAGAAGAAGGAATGAGAGTCAAACCTGTGTGAGAATGCCAAGACATTGACCATTGCCCACTTAGAGAGACTCTGAACCATTGTATTGATTTTTGAAGGAAAGATTGTATAAATCTGGAGTGATATGGTAAGCCGCTCCTGAATCAAAATACCAAGTAGGATCTACTATGGTGAGTAGAGTGGCTATTTTATTTGTTGGTTTTCCAGCTGATAGGTTCTTCATCTGTGTTTCTCCTGAGGGTTCATAAGATGATTGTGTTTGATCAGCATGAAAGGTTGAATAAGTGTACCAAGGCTAATTTGCAGGTGCTCAATTTTGAAAATGTAGTGGATTGTGAATTATAGGTGTGGAGGTAGAAGGAAACTGATTTGGAACATAGCTGGACTATGGACACTGCGAGCTTACAAAATAGGCTTGTGCAGGAGCTGTAGCTTGTGCAGATTTCTGTGACATATTTTAGTCTAAGGTCTATGATTCTGATTCCCTTGAAAGTTAGTTTCAAATCGATGACAACACTAAAAGGCCATATGACCGGTTTTCCCACACAATTATAATTTTGGAAATTTTGACCAATTTGATAGATATTTTTGTGTCATTTTGGTTTGGAGGTAGAGATTGAGTGAGTGTTGTGTTGGTGGCTCTGAATTATTTTGCAGTGGAATATTTTGGGATCAAGAAAAGGACTTTTTAGTTGGTAAAAATGCAACAGCTTCATGAAAGCCTATATATGTTGTGTGTTGTTTTTCTAACCTCATCTCATGTTTATGCAGTAGGAATTAAGCCTCCTGTAGAGATACTTCACTACTTCTTGACGTTAAAGTTGCTACCATGGCATCATATTCAAGGCCAAGGCCATCAAGGATGTATAATAGCAACTCTTCATCATTTATGGTTACTCCAGTGGCAGTAAGATAACCAGCAATCCATTTCATCTTCAGTACATATTCGTCTATGCTAGAGTTCTCTTTCTTAGTGGTTTGCAATTGGTTTCTTAAGTGTAATACTCTAGCCTTAGAATCAGTCAAGAAATGCATCTCCAAGGTATGCCATATATCATAGGCTATTTCACAATTTGCTACATGCCTAAACATAGTTTCAGATATGGATGAGATTAACTAGCTAAATAGAAACTAATCTATTTTCTTCCACATGATATGTTCAGAATTGATTACTTTCTTAGATTCATCAATTGAGGACAAAATAAAGGCAGAGGGACGAAGTTTCTCACCTGTGACAAAGCTTTCTAACTCATAAGCTTTCAAGGTTGGGAAGACTTAAAACTTCCAATATGCGTAGTTCCTCTCTCCTAGCTTCACAATGATGGAGGGTAAAGTGTTGTTCAGAGTTATGGGTGAGAAGGAGTTTGTCATTTTCTCAATCGAAATAAGACCGGAAGGTGAAGGTGTACTTGGATCTGCCATTGACGTGTGTCAAGACAACTCTGATACCATGTGAATATTTCAACACAGTAGAGAGAGAAAGAAGCAAAAAAATGAGAGAATGAAAAACAGAACACTATAATCTTTTCTCTTCACCTTCCGCAAGAAAGAAAAATTACATAATTTATATGGTGAGACTATTCTTCTCCACTGTTGATCATCAACTAACTAAGTGAAATACAATGGTTTTGGTTCGTTTGATCTGCAACTTGCATCTCCACTTGTAGGCCAACTTGTGTCTATTTTGCAACTTGTAGTGTAATTTGTTTTCCCATTTGCATGTCGTTAGAAGGTGATAAAAGTGTGAAGAAAATTGGCGCCAATTCAGCTTTAAACCTGTATTGCATATGACTTCTGCAGTTTGGACCTTTTTGGCTTAAGTGAAGCTTGATCTTTTGGTTAACACATAGAGATTTAGATGAATGTGAACTATTTACATTTAAGGTAAATTAATACTTAACATTGAATGATTAAGACCAAGAAATTTTATATTCATTGAATAGAATACTAAATTTTTCCCAATAGAAACTACAATGAAACAACAATACCTAACAGATATAACAAAATCAAATAATTAATGTTCAATAAACTAAAAATACCATCATTAATTTACAAAAATACTAAAAACCAGATTCAAATAACAATATTGACTCTCATTAATAATTAACACAATATTATCTAAGAAGTCAAAATACATAAAAAACTGTTCGCCATCCAATATCCACATAGAAATTATATAAACCACAAAGACCATAGTAACAACATAATTTTCATATGCTTGCACCAAAAAAACACCACCAAAACATCATGATTCCCTAAAAAAGAACGAAAACACAACCCACAAATATATTACAATCACCATCACAAATTGTACAACGAATCATTGCAAAAGCTACTCAGAACAACAACACCACTGTACAAGCAATACGGTTGATGTAAGTTTTATTAACATCATCATATTTTGTTAATCTGTTTATTTCATTATTTTGTTGATCATACAGAAAACAGTATTACGACTCCTAACAATTGGAATGGGTTATGCCGAATCACTGGTGTCTTTAGTTCTTAATTGTATTCTAATACATGAAAATCAAAATACATGTTAGAATCGATGTTTAACTTAATCATATTTCGCACACTTTTTTATTGTTAATTCCTTAATCTTACAGGGAATGATATTATGATTGCCAATTGTTGAAACCATTATTTACACTTTTTTTTTTATTATTATTATTACGGATCTTGTGTTTACCTTACAATTTACAGGTGCAAATTTCTAAACAAACGTAAAGGAAGTCTTACATAGAAGAAACATCTTCAAACAACGACACAAACTGCCAATGATAACAACAGCAAGACTTTCAATTATGAAGATCCTTGCAGAAGCAGAAAATAAACATGCTTCGCTACTACTTGGAACACATTTGTTCTTCGTGAAACATGATAGAGATAGAGGATTACAACTACTTATTGTAGCTTACAAACAAGATGACATGCGAGCAATGTATCATACTGTCATTGCTTTACTCACTATATATGACAATAGAGGTATAAAAATTCTAATGAAATTGGTAAAACTATCCAATCATTTCCATAAATTGAAAAATTGCAGGGAAGTATTCAAGTCCATGACTCCAACTGCGACAATTCTCATTAAAAGAAGAATATTTCGGACTTACGACAAGGAGAATTGAAATCGTATACACTGGGATAGATCAACGTCAGTAGAAAATATCACATGTCAAAGATGTAATGTAGATTACTAGATAGTATGTATGAAATTTATTTTTTAGTAACACATGTAAAAATTTAAATGCTTTTTAATTTAATTTGAAAATAGAAGTTAAAACTTATTGGATTGTCTACAATTAATCCAACTATTAGATAACTTATAAAAAAATAATTACAAAATTACAATGATCAATAAAACATGAACAATATTTAATAAAAATGTTACACAACAGTAATTATGAGAATGTTAGAGAATTAAACTCGTTCGACAAACATCAATCTAAATATATTATAAAGTAAATTAACAAAATCTATAAATAACCATTCCTATGACATATCTAAAAAAAGTTCCATTATATTATTAATCAAATTGAATCCCACGCCGAACCATAAGATGTTTTAGGAACTCGCTTGCCGAACCATTATTAACTACCTAACCAATATATTATAATATCATCATGACAATTCTGGCTTGAATACTTAACAAAATATTTATTATGCTTTTATTTGATGTTGTGCGAACTATCTGCTACTGTTTCATAGCCTCTTATCCAAAAAGTTATTAACATTTTTTCAATTGACGTGTTTATTTATTACTAGACGTCTATTCATTTTCTCAAAGCCACTTTTATATTGTTAAAAAACAATCCCAAAAACTTTGAATGAACTGTATGGATTGATGTTTATTTTCAAAATCAATTTGAGGATTATAGATATGAAACAAGCATATGAATCTTATACAATGACACTTTTTTTTGCACAAAAGATCAATATAATTTTAAATTTTAAATAATTAATTTACATAATAATAAAGTGATATCAATAACCAACTTTTTTCATATTATTATTATTTGTATGATTAACCGTTTTGCATAAATGTCATATACATCTTTACCGCCTTCTCCAATCTATTTTTATTATTCTTTCTATTAAACTTGTGCCAATAAGATTTTATTCTTCTTAAATGGCCGTGTTTATTTATTATAACATATCTATTCATATTTCGTCTGTTTCTTCCGTATTCCTATTTAAATAAAGCAAATCAATATATAATCTGATGTAAATTACCAAAATTTTAATTATAAAACTAAAATACTTGATAAAACATAAACAATTTTTAATATTTTAATAGATATTTAATAAGAAAATGTTAGACAAAAGTATTTATGAGAATGTTAAAAAATTAAACATAATCAACAAATATCAATCTAAATATATTATAATCTTAATTGACAAAAACTATAAATAACCATTTCTATTACAAGTTTTAAAAAACTTTCGAACCATTATTAATTAAACAAGACCAATGCCGAACCATATAAATATTTTATAACCATATTGCCAAACTACAATTTACTACTTGTAGACGTAAAAATCTACCTGTACGAAAGGGGGGTCTGATCCCGTGAGGTTGAGACCACTAGCGATCCGCTGTACCTGCATACGTAGAGAAACAAACGCGTGAAGCGTACGGGAAACACCGGAGTGGTGTTTGCCGTAGACTCTCCGACGCTCAAGTCAGCAAGTCTGAAGAGGCTAGTATAGTGAGGGCTAGGGAGTAGAGAGGTTACCGGAAGTCTACTCGGGGACTGTGACTACGGTAGTGATGTGAAGCTCTCAAGTCAGAGCTTCGGGTGTGAAGGTGTAATGTAATGTGTCCCTTGTGAGAGGGCTGGCCTCTGTTTATATAGTGATTGTCCGGTCTCCTAATCCTGGTGGGAGTAGGAGTCCTAGTGTGACTCTAATGCAAACCCTAGAAGAATTAGGGCCGTGGTAAGCTATCTTACCATTGTCCGGATAGGAAGGTGATCTTGATTAGGAAAGTAACTTCAAGTAGGAAAGTGTTCTGAATAGGAAGGTGACCTCGAATAGGAGATTGTTCAGGAATAGGAAAATATTCTGTGGGGGCCGTGGGCTCTGGACTCGTCCATGGACCTAGAGAATGGACTGGGATTAGGAGGCTCGTGCCCAGGTGGTTTAGGCCGGCTGTATCTTGTATCAAATGGGCCTAATCTGAATTGGGTCGCATTGGGATTGGGCTTGGCTTCTCCTTCACTGTCACGCCCGTTTTTCTATTTGGGCCAAGGATGATTTTTGGCCCTAACAGTTTGCCCCCCACTCTCTGAGTTAAGAGTTTCTGAAGTCAGAGAGTAGGAAGCAATCGAGGGGCGCTCGGTCTTCCTTCCTAGATGATCGGTTGTTGGTATAGCTGATCCGATCGTTGTAGGTGATCCTTGGTCGGGGTTGTTCGGTATCCATTACCGATCCAAAGTATACCATCATTGGAGTGGTGTGCTCGATCGGTGTGAAGGGCCAAAGGGACAGACAACGAGGCTTCGGGGGCTCACGAGCTTGTTCGGTACGTCCTATTGACTGAGAGATGAGGTATCTATTGTCGTGGTGTCCACTCGATGGGCTAGGCCAAATGAATAAGAGCATTAAACTGAATGTGTTCGCTTGGTCGGGGTGCTCAGGTGATCGAATGGAAGAAATGTGCAAGTCTTCACCATTAACTGTCCGTTTGTCCGCTCTGGAAGGATGAATGGGCGAGGCCTCCACCTTTTTTACCTATATGGAGCTCGGGTTAGGTCGTTCCAAGCTGGTCGACCAGTCGGGAGGCTCGCACCAGCTTGTGAATCATGGGCCTATTGGGTCTATTCTGGCAGTCGCGTGCTGGCTAGGTCGGGAAGGCAGGATGATGGAGAGTGGCTTCCGCTGCACTTTCCAAGGTTGCTTGGATCCCTGCCATGTGTACAATGGCAATTCGATTCTGGTTTTCAAGGCGGGAAAACGAAAAGGCGCGCTAACTGCCGTCCAATAGCAGGCCGCCACGTGTCTTGGTTTGTCAGACTTTCCTTTTAAAAACGAATAGGCAGACTGTTCGTCTCCCATTCGCATTTTTCACTGTTTTTCCTGCAAAAATCTTGCTTTTCTTTTCCTTTCACCTTCGTTCTGGTTTTTCTTCAGCGGTAGCAGTTCTTCTCGGCAGGCTTCGGTTTTTCTTCCAGGTAAACATCTTTTTGTGCTGTTTGTTCGTTTCTTTTGTTTTTGTTTGTGGTAGTTTTGCTGAGTTTTTGGAGAATAGGGTGGAGTTTTTGTAATTTCAATTGTTTTTTGAGGCGTTTAGAAGTGTTAGTGCTTTGGTTTTCTAGACTAGGCTTGGATTTTTGGTTTCTGGTGAGTTTCCGGCGTTTTCCTCTGGTTTTCTGGAAAAAGGGAAGACGAAGTCAAGTTAGGTACAATTTGGTTCTGTTGGTCTGCCTGACTGAATAATGTGATAGCTTGGGGAGTTATGGGGGAGATAGGTCATCTGGTCCATCCGACTAAGTGGTGAGGGAGCGTGCGGAGTGGAGTGGAGTGAAGAGGTGGTTGGTCGTCCAGACCGAGTGGGTGATTTTGAGTTGGTGAATCGGTGAGCAAGGGCGAATAGGCTTAGTGTTGAATTTGAAGGCGAGTCGGTCACTTGGGGCGAGCGAAGGAAGACTTGAATCTAAGACCGGGTCGATCGGCAGGGAGAGTCGACCAGGGTTTAGGAGTGAACTTGTTTTCGGGTAGGTTGACTGATACTGAGGGGCGAGTGATAACTGTGTTTGTGGGCTTGTTCGGTCGGTAGCTCAGGTCGAGTGGTCGCTTGACACTTAGAATTTTTGGGAGTCAAGAGCAACGCTTGAGTCGGTCGGTCAGGTTGGGCGATCAAGCCAACATGTTAGATTCTGAATCAGCTAGTTCAAGCCAGATTGTGGCAGACCCAGAGGATGAGTACGAGCGTACCCCTACCATGGTGATGATTCCTAAGGGGGACGTTCCAATGGGCGTACCAACTGGAGTTAGTGTAGCTGTCCCATGGACGAGTGAAGTTGGCCCGAGTGGCTCGGACAGGCATAGGAGAAGTGGGGAAGACTCCGAAGGGACTGGTAGTCCATTCTCGTCTAGTAGTAGCTCTAAGGAAGAGCCGAGCCAACAGGGCAGCAGGATTTTGACTAGAGATTATCCGTCCGTGCTGAAGGATAGTGATGTGTGGCGCATCCAGACCGTGTATCACATTCTGAATTTGGTTGATATCTGGACGTTGTGATCGTACAAGTGGGTCGACTGGGAGGCACAGGGCTGGATTAGTGTTTACGAGAAGTGGTTTCATGATGGGTTGAGGCTACTTGTCCCTCGCCTCATCTGGGAGGTGTTGAACCACTTCATGATTGCCCCATCTCAGCTTATGCCGAATGCTTGGAGATTGCTGATGGCTTTGGAGGACCTCTGTGTTCAGAACAAAGTAAGGTTTGGGCTACACGAGTTGCTGTACTCGTACTTCCTGAAGGAGAATGATAAGGAGAAGGGTCGGTGTCTGTTAAACTTGAGGCATGATCAGTCTTACCTGATGACCGACCTGCGGTCTAGTGATAAGAACTGGAAGGACCGATACTTCTTCTTGAGGGTTATCCTATTTTTGGAAAGAGAGGTCAGGGCGAGATCCCGATCGGCTAGCGAGCTACTGGTGAGAACTTAGTTGTTTCTTTTGTACTTTTGATTACTAAATCTTGATTGTGTTTTTTGTTTGAAGAGCTTGAGTTCAATCAGGCTGGGTAGAGCGGAGATGGCTTGGACGTTGCAACCCAGAAAGTGTTAGCCATCCCTTTGGAGCAGAAGGACTGGCGAGTAGTGCTAGCAAAGTCCAACCTGAGGACCAGCATTCTTTAGGCCATAGTCGAGGCGATCTAGAGAGGTACTCCCTTCCCCTCGCTGAAGCAAACTGGGATGTGCTTTTGAGTCGATACTGCAATCATACCATTTTTGGTGAGTCCGGGCTGAACCTACTAACCGTTGGAGAGTTTGCACTTGCAGAATCACTGATGAAGAAGTTGACCGTCCCGAGGGCGAGCGAGTCCATCGCCCGACGTCGAGAGAAGAGAAAGAGGGAGTCCTTGGCCAGGAAGGACAGGAGAGTAGAGGATGTGTTAGCGACGCTGCCGAGTCAGCAGCTGTCGAGTCAGCAACCTGCAGTTGGAGCTGGGTCGTCCCAGATCGCAGTCATGGATGAGGAGGCCGGGAAGATTACATTCACTATTCTGGCTACTGCGTCAACTTACTCTGATGCGACTACCATGAGTAAGTTGGCTGACTCTTTTTTGTTCCCGACGGACGACGCGTGCCTGAACTAGATGGGTGCAGTTGCTACGGCTGATTGGGGGGTATCCCACGCCGTTCAGGTACGGCAATAGTATTCGATGATTTTGTTCCTGAATTTCGTTCTGATGGCAATGTTTTGTTGTGTAGGTACTCACTAGCAGTCTTCATCTGAGAAAGTCTGTTGTGGCACAGGAGAAACGGATACAGGATGTATCCAAGGCCAATACCAGCTTGCGCCAGAGAGAGGCAGCAGCCCAGAGGGCCGAGCAAGAGTTTCAGCAACGTCTGAGGGATAGCAAGCGTGAGATGGAGAAGTTGAGGCGTGAGTTGGCCGAGAAGACTACAGAGATCGAATCTCTTAGGGAGCAGTGTATTTCCATCTCTGATGACGCTATCATCAAGGCCCGTGGTGAACTCATGTTTGAGTTCAAGGAAGGGAATAACTCTTACTGGGATCCGAACGAAGACATCCAGCTCATGTAGGAGTTGCTAGAAGAGGGAGACGGTCATTTGGGGGGTAGGACAAGGAACAGATGCCTGACCTTGCTAGTTAGCCAAGGCCTTTGGATGCTGGGGATGCGAGCGACTGGGCTGCTAGGATGGGTGCTGGTAGTGCGGACATGATGATTGAGTCGGAGATGGAAGAGGCGACTCGTATTGAGGATACTTAGCTTAGTTTTTCCTTTATGTATTTTGGGGTTTGCGATGTCCTTTTTCTCGGCGTGTGTGCCATTTTTTTGTATTCTGAACTGAGCCGTTTGAGGCTATCTGTATTATACTCGGTTGTTCTAACTTCTGATGCTTTCTTCATGGATGAGTGAGTTGTTCATTGTTTCTTTACTTTGGATGCACCAAGTTGTGTTTGTTACTTTAGTGTGGCCCAGTGGCTAAGGCATGTAGGCCTTATGTTGGGCTAGGTTGGTGCTTTGCTTATTTCCACTGTAAGAACCATTCACTCGGTCTGGCTGATCGAGTACGAAGTCTCTTGGATTGGATGAAGTCAATCCGGAGGTGTGAATTCTTGGGTCGGACAGGTTCGACTTGAAGGTGTGAATCGTAGATCGGGCTAAGCTGATTTGATGGAGTCACTTAGTGGATCGGGCGGGGCTGACCGAAGATGATTTCGTGAACCGAGCGAGGTTGATTTGAAGGTGTTTTTGTGAACCGAGCGGGGTCGATTCGAAGGTGTTTTAGTGAATCGAGCAGGGTCGATTCGAAGGTGTTATCATGAATTGAGCGGGGTCGATTCGAAGGTGTTATTGGAAAATCGGGCAGGGCCGATTCAAAGGTGTGAAATCGTGGATCCGACGGGGTAGATCTGACAGTGCGAAATCGTGAATCGGGCAGGGCCGATTTGAAGGTGTAATCGCGAATCGAGCAGGGTCGATTCGAAGGTGCGATTTCGTGGAACAGGCATGGTCGATCTGAAGGTGTTACAAATAATTGATCGACTGGAGTCGATTTGGAGATGAAAAATTTCTGAATAATACTTCATTAATATTTGGCCATGAGGTCGACTGTCTAAGATGAGGTGGATAGGCCCACTCATCCCTTTTAAAATAAATAAGGAAACATAAAAAAGATAAGTTCACCTAGAAGTAGTAGCGTTTGAGGTGAACGACATTCCAACTGTTACTGATGTCTTTGCCCTCGGGGGTTTGGAGTTTGTAAGCACCCTTCCCCGCTTCTTTGGTTATCTTGTAAGGGCCTTCCCAGGTGGGGCCGAGTTTGCCAGAGTTGATCTCCTTGGTGTTTTGGAAGGCCTTGCGAAAGACCCAGTCGCCTATCTTGAAAGTCTGGATCCTCACGTTGCAATTGTAATGTCGGGCGGCCTATTGCTGATAGACTATGTTACGGATGCTCACTCGTTCGCGTAGTTTGTCGATGGTGTCCAGGTTCTGGCAAAGGTTCTAGTCGTTTGATTCCTCATCCGCCTATTGGAGCCTGGTGGATGAGACTGATACTTTGGCTGGGATGACTACTTCAGAACCGTATGTAAGAGAGAAGGGGGTCTCGCCCATTGACGAGCGAGCTGTGGTTCGGTATGACCAGAGGACTCTGGGCAGCTCATCTGCCCATGCACCCTTAGCTTTTTGCAACCGCTTCTTTACTATCTGAATGATGTTCTTGTTTGACGACTCGGCTTGGCCGTTAGACTGGGGTTGCGGGGGGGTTGAGAAGCTCAATTTTATTCCCCACATGTCACAGAAATCCCTGAAGCCTGAATTGATGAACTGGGATCCATTGTCGGTGACTGATGCGTGTTTCCTACAACATGCACTGTGTAGCAAGTATACTAATCGCACAAGTAATATAATGATGAGTGAGTATCGTTCCCACGAGGATTGTTAGCCAAGCACTAAGTTTCCTACTATTCTCAAGTTGGAGCAATCAATTTCTTTGGATTAATGGGAGCTATTTCTAATTAAAACAGAACAATAAAATTTAAACTAAACTTACTAAGAATGCGAGATGAAAACACGGATAGAAATTAATTCAAGTAAAACGGGTAGGGTTTTGACTTCATCGGATTTTATGGGTTAAACCTAAGAATTAAACTAAAATCATACTCATACGCATTGATTGTAAATTGAACTCTCCTAAGTGTTAAACATACCTTCTCAGGCTATGTTTCCCTACTCTTCCTTATCAACTTTCCGTACCCAACAATTTGAAAGTTAACAAATCCAAGTTCATTAAGCATAAGAATCCTAAAATGATTTCATTGATTTTTGAATCTATCTCTAGCATCCAATACTACAATGTTGATTACCCAAGAAGCCTAACATGATTCATTTCTCAATCTCACCAAGTTCATCACATAAAAGCATTAAAAATTCAGAGTAACACACAGTCAAAGCATAATCATATGAAAATAAAACAATAAATCACTTAACCCATTAAAATCCGAATTACAATCAAAACCCTAACCCAAAATGGGTTAGTTCATGGCTAAATCAACAACACAAATGAAAGAAATGAAAATATTATAGTTCAACATAATGAAAATGACAGAAAAGATAAGAAATCTCCCCAAATGATAAATCCTATGGTTTGAAATCGAATCTTCCTCTTTCGACAGCTCAAAATCGTTCAAAGATAAAATCAAAAGTAATGCAAAAGCTGCTCTAAACCCTCTTTGACCTCTCCTAGAAAAATGCTAAATGTTTCCTTTTATACTTCGCCCAAATTTCCCAGAAAAACACGCACTAAGTAAAACTGTGCGTTTTACAAAACTGGAATTCACGACCGTCGCTACGGCGAATAGAGCTGCCACTCTGCTTGCATCTTCGCTTGATTCTTCAATCTTCGGTGCTCTTCCTTGGAAGTGAGCTTCATAGTGCTTTATTCTGCTTTAGAACTCTCCCAACTTCTGAGATCCGCTTACTTCTGAGTTTAGAATTTCCAATTTTGTCCTTATTTGCTCAAAATGTCTATTTTAACCTGAAACACGAAATGTAAAGATTTAAGCAACAATTCAGGTTAAAATGAACTAAAAAGTACATGAAATCCGACTAAAAAGTCTAATGAAAATAGTATAATCCATGGATTATCAGTGACGATCTCCTTTGGTATCCCGAACCTGCAGATGACATTCTTCCAGATGAAGGCTTTTACCTCTCGGTCTTTGACTTGTGCGAAGGCTTCGGCTTCGGCTTCAATCCACTTGGTAAAGTAGTCTGTCACAGCTAACATGAAGACTCACTGTCCGGGTGCAGTCGGTAGTTTTCCCACGATGTCTATTCCCCACTTCATAAAGGGACAGGGTGTGAGGATGGAATGGAGTCGCTCTGGTGGGAGGTGTGAGACATGAGCAAACCTCTGACAACTATCGCACTTCTTCACATAAGCGGTCGAATCGATGTGTATGGTCAGCCAGTAATATCCAGCAGTGATCACCCCGTGTGCAAGGCTGCGTCCCCCAGTATGGTTTCCACATTCGCCTTCATGTAGCTCGGCAAGGACACATTGGGCCTCCTCTGGGCTTGTGCACTTGAGGTAGGAGCTCGAGAATGATTTTCTAAGGAGTTGGCCCTCATGTATGGTGAATCTGGCGGCTCTTGCTTTTAGTTATCGTGCCTCGTTCTTGTCAACTGAGAGTTCGTCTTGTTCCAAGTATCTCACTATCGGAGTCATCCAGCAGTCGGCTAGTTCAACACCCATGGCTTTCTCGGGTGGCTTGTTTGGTTGTCGTCCCTTCAAGTTGGCGGGCCACTGCATGAATAATAGAGGGATGGATGACTGGGAAGAGCATTTGAGGGTTGAGCCGAGATTGGCAAGGGCATCAGCGTGGGAGTTCTCTGCTCTGGGGATTTGGATGATGGAAAACTCATCGAATTGGGCCTGCAGCTCCTTGACCATGCTCAAGTAGGATGTCATCTTCGAGTTACGTGCTTGATACGTGCATTGCAGTTGATTGACCACGAGCTGGGAATCAGACTTCACCTCTAGTTTGTACGCTCCAATTTCTTTGGCTAAGGAAAGTCCAGCTATGAGGGGCTCATATTCAGCTTTGTTGTTCGTGCACTTGAACCCACACCGTATTGCCCGCTGGATGATGTCTCCTTCTGGCGTAACCAGTACCAATTCAAGTCCGCTTCCATTTACGTTACTCGAGCCGTCCACTAAGAGAGTCCACTTGGAGGGTGATCCGCCATTCATGCATAACAACTCACTTTCTGCTTAGGGGGTGTTATACGGGGTGAAATCAGCAATGAAGTCAGCTAAGGCCTGGGACTTGACGGCGGTGCGATGCTGGTATGATATGTTGAACTCACTGAGCTCTACTGTCCACTACAGGAGTCGGTCTGATAGCTCTGGTTTGTGTAGTATCTTTTTGAGTGGGAAGGAGGTGAGTACAATTATTGAGTGGCACTAAAAGTATGGCCTGAGCTTCTTGGATGCATTGATGAGGGCGAGGGCTAATTTTTCCAACTGATTGTACCGTGTTTCCACGTCAAGGAGTGACTTGCTTGCATAATAGACTAGCAACTGCTTCGTTTCTTCTTCCCGAACTAGTACTGCTGAGATGGCTGTCTCTGAGGCCGCTAGGTAAAAGTAGAGCTTCTCCCCGTCCACAGGTTTGGAGAGGAGCAGAGAGGAGGTCAGGTACCTCTTCAGCTGTTGCAAGGCTTCTTCGCAGGAGGTGGTCCACTTGAACTTCTTGGACTTCTTGAGAGCATAGAAGAAAAGATGGTACTTGTCGGCTGATCTGGAAATAAAACGGCTCAAGGCGAATACCCGTCGTGCGAGGCGCCAGACGTCTTTGATGCAAGTTGGAGACGGTATACTAAGGATTGCTCTGATTTGGTCGGGGTTGGCTTCTATCCCTCGCTGAGTCACTATGTAGCCCAAGAACTTACCTGACGAGACCCCGAATGAGCACTTTGCTGGATTTAGCTTCATGTTGTACTTCATAAGGATGGTGAATGCCTGGCTGAGGTGGTCGAGGTGCTGTTCGGCCATCAGTGACTTGACAAGCATGTCGTCGATGTATACCTCCATGGTGTCTCCGAGGTACTCAGCGAACATCTTGTTAACGAGCCGCTGGTAGGTGGCCCCGACGTTCTTCAGGCCTAATGGCATCACCTTACAGCAATAGGTTCCCCTTTCCGTGATGAATGCTGTCTTCTCTTGGTCGTTCGGGTGTATCAAGATCTGGTTGTACCCTGAGAAAGCGTCCATGAAACTAAGGAGCTCGTGACCTGCAGTCGCATCGACCATTATGTCGATATGTGGGAGAGGAAAGGAATCCTTGAGGCAGGCTTTGTTTATGTCTGTGAATTCAATGCACACTCTCTATTTCCCGTTCTTTTTCTTTACGACCACAACATTCGCCAGTCATTCGGGGTAGTGGACCTCTTTGATCATACCATTGCTCAGGAGCTTCTCAACCTCTTCGTTGACAATTCGGTTACGCTCTACTACAAATTTCCTTCTCTTCTGTTTCACTGGTGGGTGATCTAGGTCTACCTTGAGCTGGTGGACCATTATTTTCGGACTGACTCCGGTCATGTCGGCTTGGGACCAGGCGAAATAGTCTTGGTTCTGTTTGAGGAATTCTATCAGCTTCTCTCTTATCTTGGGCTTGAGGTGGTACCCTATGTGTGTCTTTCTCTTGGGGTCATCCGAATGTATCTGTACTTCATCCAACTCTTCCATAGATGGTTGATCTGGCTCGGTCGGTGGGGTTGGATGAGACTGTAATTGCTATGAAGAGTTACCTGTCACACTTACTCTCAACTACTATTCTTATAGTTCATACTATGTAAAATATAAAGATGTATATCATACGAAAGATAGTGGGCTCAAATTTTTCTTTACTCATAAAATATAATTCTTTACAAATACAAAAGACTATGTATTTAAAAACTTTCTAATTAATACAAAATATCATGACTGGTAGACAGTGGTGCCAATACTCTTCGCTCCTCGACGTCCATCCGACCGTTGCTCCTATTTCCTGCAAAACAGAGAAGAACAACGGGGTGAGCACAACAATGCTCAGTAAGTAAATCCTCTACTACCTGTCCCCGCAACTCACTCTTTGGTTCTTTCCTCACTCTACTGTTCTTCTATTTCTATTTCTCACTGTCTTCCTTTTTCTTTCTAATACTGTTATTCTCCTTTAACTCTGCTCT